>NW_020950547.1:4157656-4382000 GCF_900497805.2 Vombatus ursinus | reverse complement strand
GGGGGGGGCCCAAAGGATGGGGGGAGAGTACAAGGGCTCAAAAGGATGGGGGAGAGAGTACAGGAGGACTGAGAGGATGAGGGAGAGTACAGGAAGACTGAAAGAGTGGGGGGGAAGTACCTGGGGCCGAGAAAATGGGGGAGAGAAAGAACAGGGTGGGGTGAGAGGCAGAGGGGAAGAGTCCAGGGGGACTGAGACGATGGGGGGCAGGGTCCAAGGGTACCGAGGTGAGGGGGAGATAAGGCCCGGGGCTGGAGGCTGAGAGGGTGAGGGAAGAGTACAGGGGGACTAAGAGGAGGGGGAAGAAAAAGTAGGGGAGACTGAGGATGGGGGAAAGTCTAGTGAGACTGAGGATGAGGGGGACAGACAGCACAGAGGGACTGAAGATGGGGGGAAAGTATAAAGGGAAAGAGGATGGCGAAAAGTACAAGGGGACTAGCAGGATAGGGGGAAAGTACAGGCGGACTAAGGGGATGGGCGATAGTCTAGGGCAGGAGTGGGGAAGCTTTGGTCTCAAGCACATGTGGATTTGTTCTGTGAAGTTTGGATTCAGTCAAAGGGCTTCACTTGAGGACCTAGAAGGCCACATGTGGCCTTGAAGTTGCAGGTTCCTCACCCCTGGTCTAGGGGGACTGAGGATAAAGGGGAAAGTACAGGGGGACTGAGAGGATGGGGGGTGGAAAAAGCACAGGGGGACTGAAAGGATGAGGGGGAGAAAACAGGACTGAGGATGGGGGAAGCAGAGAAAGCACAGAGGGACTGAAGATAGGGGGAAGTACAAAAGGACAGAGAGGATGGAGGAAAGTGCAATGGGACTAGGAGGATGAGGGGGAAGTACAGGAGGACTGAGAGGATGGGGGAGAGATAGCACAATGAGACCGAGAGGTTGGGGGTGGGGAGGTAGAAAGTTTAAGGGACTTGGGGTCCTGGTTAAGAAGTAAAGAGGGAAGGTGGGGGGAAAATAGCAAGAGGAAGATTTATATGGGAGAAAGAAATGCCCAAGGGTGGAGGAATGAAGTGGGCTTTATCTGTTGAAAGATCTAGGAAATCCAAAAAGCAGGGCTGAGACAGTCTATGAGAAGAAATAATAAGGAAGAAATTTCTGGTTGAGGGATACTTTGGTCCTGGTAGGAAGAAAGACATGAAGGGTGGGAAATTGTTTCTTCCTGGGTGCTAAAGGGATTCTAGAACCAATCTATCTAATCCTTTCCCTGCAGCCTTTTTTTCTCATCTTTCTCTTTCCCTCCATCTGGGAAACTTTTACGTTTCCTGGCTTCTTTTGTTTTCTGGTGCTTACTGGTTGTTACAATTAAACTTGGTTTGGACTTGCTACTGTGGATTCTGAAATGAAACATTGTTTCACAGATGTGAAGTGTTTAGCTAAAGAGCTTGCTGCATTGGGGGTTTCCCACATGATCTGTGTCTCAAGAGCTTTGCTCCTTCAAAAAAGCCAAGTTGTCTGGTAGCTCAGTTCCTCACTTGTATACCTGGTACTCCCTCCATTGTGGGCTTCCTGTCTTTCCTGTGGTATTCCTGTTTGTCTTCTACTACTATATATTGGTGGCTATCAGAATCTCTAAGGCCCTACGGTGTAATGGAATGAGCCCTGTAAGGCGGGGGTTCTGATCTATAATATGCCATGTATGACTTTGGGAAAGTCATTTCACAACTTGGGTCCTCAGCTCTAAAATAAAGAAGTTGGATTAGATGAACTCAGAGGTCCTTCAGGGATGTAAAATCCCATGACCTAATTATTTAGGGTTTTGGTGGGTGGGTATGTATATGTTTTTAGTGTGCAAAGCTGCCTCTGTCATCCCTTGACCTTTGATTCATATTTCCTCTAGTGGTATGGCTTTTGAGGCACAGGTTCTCTTAGCCCCCATATTCCCTTTCACCAGCTCTTGGGTCCCTTTGCTCTGGAATGCATCTTTTCCTTCTCCCCTTGTCTCTTCCATGTGCTTAAGTAACATGAAAATCTGCCCTTATACACTAGCTCCCCTTGCACTAACCAGCAAATGGCAATTATATGGCTGCTGCTGGGGCCAATCTAGAACATTTCCACCAAAGGTGACCTGGAGTGTCTTTAAGGAAGACATCTCATATCTTCATCAGTAGGCACAGATAGCTTCTTTGGAAAGTAGAGCTTCAGGTAGCAGAGGGCATAAAGTTCTTGGATGATCTTTCCGTCTCTTACACCCCACCACCAATATTGCAGCTAAGAAACCAACCCACTTTTCAGCTCTCCATGCACTTTTCTAGTACAGGCCTCTCTCTCTAAAGGCCAGAGAATCCATACAGGGCCTTGGATCAGAAGAATAGACAGAAAAAGAGGTTCTTGAATTAAAAGTCTTTGGCAGCTTCCAATAAACTTCAACTAGGTCACCTTTTACCCTCCTGTGATGCCTCTGGTGCTGATCCGTCACCTTTTGGCCCTTGAATGAGAAGCCATCAGTCTCAGAATGAAACAAAAAAGAAGTGCTTGTAATGCTCCTGGCCAGTGGCCTTTGTTAAAGAGGAAAACTTGACTCTGCTGAAGATAAGCTAGTCTTTCTCTCAGAGACCCATTTTCTACTCTATGTGAGTTTGTGATGTGCTCAGGACTTTTCCTCCTTGCTGCAGAGAAAATAACCACTAAACAAGTTAGAGCCTGGGTAGTTTTCAGTAGTCTTCTGGGTCTCCCTCTGCACTGGAACACAAGACTCAGAGATTGTTGTGACCAAAGTTTGGTTCTGGTGGTACGAGCGCTTTTGGTTTTTCTTCCTGACTTGTGATTTCATTAGTATAGGGGACTCCAAATGAGGAAACTCCTTCTCCCAATGCAAATGAATCACTGCTCTGCAGCTGCCAAAAGTCTTAAGAGTTGCCATGGAGTTCATATTTTATGTAAAACTTTAGATTCTGACATCTAAAACCTTTAAGTTCTCTCTTTTCCTTTCTTTAGACTTTCCTTGATTTGGAATATTTAGTCTTGGGGGGGTAATTTTTTTGTTTAGTGAAGAAAAATGGCTTAGTGACCAGTCCTTAATTTCTTTCTTTCTTTTTAGGCAATTGGGGTTAAGTGACTTGCCCAGGGTCACACAGCTAGTAAGTGTCAAGTGTTTGGTCAGAGGCCAGATTTGAACTCAGGTCCTCCTGACTTCAGGACCGGTACTCTATTAACTTTGCCACCTAGCTGCCCCCACTGTGCCACCTAGCTGCCCCACCAGTCCTTAATGTCAAAAAATAATAAACCTGGAAAAAATTGTTCTTTGTGTAAGTCCTAAAAAGTTTGTTTTTTTTTTAAAGGTTTTACTAGAATGAATTAGGAGTTTCCCTGGAGTTTTTGGAATATGCTATGCAGATGTGGAGAACATCCACTAAATTAGACTCTTCAGTATTGTATCTTGATTTTCAGCTTTCTCCAAAGGGGACAAGGGCAAGACACATTTCAGAAATTGGTATGGGATAGTCTTGAAATTTTCCTGGAAACTGAAGGTTCTGTTTGTTACTCCAGTTTGAGATCTTTAACTTGTGCTCTGACATTTGCTCATTGCCTTCTCTCTACCAGTCTTCTCTATCTCTGTAACATGGAAAGAACTATCCACAGAGAGTTATCATTCTGAGTATTAGAAACTTCTAATTTAGTCTCATGAAGAGACAAAGACAAAAACACTTGAAAGCTGGATTTTCGTTGTCTTTCATTCTTTTAAATTGTACCTTATTTTTATTGATAACTTGTTTCAATATCACTTTAATTTGTAAGTGTGTTTCTTACTAATCTCAAACCACCTCTTGTAACAATTTTAAAAAGGAATAAAAAGTCAAGAATCTCAAGGGAAATGGGGGGGGCAGAACGAAGGGAACTAGAAGTGCCACATCTCAAACTATGTTCCAAAGCAGTAATTATCAGAACTGTTTGGTGTTAGTTATGGAGTAGAGAAGTTGATCATCAAAACAGATTAAGTACTCAACATACAGAAGCAAACAGGCATAGTAACATAGTATTTAATAAGCTTAAAGACCCCTAACTCCTGGGGCAAGGAATCACTAGGACAAAAACTGGTGTAAAAACTAGAAAACACTATGGCAGAAATTAAGCGTAGATCAATATTTTATATCATACAGCAAGATAAGTTCTAAATGGATACATGACTTAGGTTTAAAAGCCATGTCGTAAACAAGTTAGAGGAGAAAGTAAGGAAATACCTGTTGCAACTATGGATAGGGGACGGAGTTCAGGACTGAAATAAGAGATAGAAAGGAGTACAGAAGATAAAATGGACAATTTTGGTTACATGAAATTATTTTTGCACAGACAAAATCGATGCGGTTGCTATTAGAAATATTTAACGGGGGAAATATCTTTACAGGGAGGTTTTCTGATAAAGGTCTGATATCCAAGGCATTTAAGGAACTGATTCCAATGTAAAAGAACAAGAGTCAATCCTCCATAAATAAATTAGTGAAATTATATGAACAGGCAATTCTCAAAGGAAAAGAATCTAAACTATCAGTCATATGAAAAAATGTTCCAAATTGCTAATAATTAGAGAAATGCAAATTAAACAACTGAGATTCCACCTCATTCCTATCACATTGACAAAAATATTGAAAAAGGAAAATGACAATTGTTGGAGGGACTGAGGGGAAACAGGAACACCAGTGCAATGTTATTGGAGCTATGAATTGGTCTATTCACATTCTGGAAAACAATTTGGACCAATACTCCAGAAATCCCTCCTAAGGCTATACTCAAAGAGATTAAAGAAAGTGGGAAGGAACTTTTATGTACAAAAATATCTACAACAGCTCTTTTTGTAATGTAAAGAACTGAGAACTAAGGGGGAGGGGTGCCTATCAATTGTTAAATGGCTGGACAAATTATGGTATATGAATATAATGGAATATTGTGCCATAAAAACTGATGAAAGGGATGGTTTTAATTAAACCTGGAAAAACTTACATGAACTATCCAGAGTGAAATAAGCAGAGCCTAGAGAAATTGTAATATAATAACAACATTGTAGAGAAAAACAACAAAAGAAGGACTCTTGGTGAGTGTAATCAACAATTAGCATTTCAAAAGGCCAGTGATAAAACATGTTACCACCCCCTAACAGTGAAGTGAACAACTCAAAGTACAGAATAAGACATATATTTTCAGACAAAGCTAATATGGGCATTTGTTTTGTTTTGCATATTTGATACTTGGGTTTTATTTTACTTTTAAATGGTTTTGGGACAGGGGAGAGTTGGGGATACGGCTTAATAACAGGTTACCAAAATGGAGCAGGGCGGTTAAAGAAGAAAGGGTCATGGAAGCGTTTTTTCTTTAATGCACAGAAAAGCAGAAAGAAAGTCAATAGGAAACACATATAAGGAGGGCAGCTTTAAAAATGACACGTTGAATTTTATATACTTGGAGAGAGAAGCAATACACAGAATCATGGCTTCTTGTGCATCTGTTTTTCTTTTCCTCTTTGTATATAAAAATGTTCATCTTAGTATTTGTTAAGTTCAAAAATTTTTTAAATGACAGCATTGGAGATAATAAAAGAGAAAAATGTTTACAACCATTGTTTTAAAAAGATTAAAAGAGAAGAAAAATCAATTCAACAAAACCAACACATTAACCATGTCTGATAGTGTATGTGATATTTGGTACCCATAGTCCTCTACTTATACAAAGAAAGAAGGGAAGTTTATTTTCTCAACTCTTCCCCAGGACCAAGCTTGGTCATTATAATTATAAGTCATTCAGGAATTTTTTTTTTGTTCCTTCCCTTCACATTTTTGTAGTCATTATTTACATTACTTTTCTTGTTCTCTTTATTCTGCAGCAGTTCATATGTCTTCCTATCCTCTATATTCTTCATATTTACCATTTGTGGTACTATATTCCATTACATTCATATGCATAAAAGAAAAGCAAGCTATACATCATTGAGATACCCAATTTCATATACAACCCTGTTTTTCTGTTCTATTTTGTGTGTGGAAATGCGCATTTGGCGTCAAGTTCAGAATAAAAAAAATTAAGTGACATTTTTGTACTATAGTTTTTATAGTTCCCTAACTGATTTTGTTTCCAGTTCTTTGCTGCCATAAGAATGCTACTAGGAATATTTTGGTGTATGTGGTACCTATTTTTTTTGTCTTTGACCTCTTTGGGGTATATATAGTCCAGGGGTAGGATATCTGAGTCAAAGGGTATACACTTTTTATTCACTTTGTTAGCACAATTCCAAATTGCTTTCCCAAATGGTTGAACCAATTCACAGCTACACCAATAGGATATTAGAATGCCTATCTTTCTTCAGCCTCTCCAACACTACTTTTTGTCATCTTTGCCAATTTACTAGGTATGAGGTGAAACTTCAGTTGTTTGATGCTCTGTTCTTTTGTTTCCCCTCCATGTCTCTCTTTTGCATACGTCCCTCTCCCCCTTATACATATAAGTACAATCAGGCAAAACAAATTATCATGTTGACCATGTCTGAAAATGTTTACCTCAGTCCACACCTGTAGTCTGACCACCTCTCTCCTGGTGGGATTCATATGTCACCATCAGTAAATTTGGATCATTTTTTCCCCTCTAAACAATATTTCTGCTTTCTGAGAGCAAATCAGAGTATGGGTTCCTGGTAGATTCTGAATAGTGACATACAAGGTGAGATGCACATTTCTAATTTGTCTGTTTACTCTTTGTCTAAATGGGATGAGTTTGACTTCCAGACTGTTGCATCTGTTCCCTTTTCCACACAGAGGTTTGGACTCTGTATTGAAAGTGATAGGCAGGTTCAAAGTGAATTTGTATAGGTAGTATAAGGAAAAGGACAGTTTTGGTATGAAATGGTCTTGTCTTCCCATTGTTGTGTTGTTTCAGTCATGTCCAACTCTTCTTGACCCCATTTGGAGTTTTCTTGGCAGAGATGCTGGAATGGTTTGTCATTCCTTTTCCAGCTCATTTTATAGACGAGGAACTGAGGCAAACAGGGTTAAGTAACTTGCCTAGGGTTACACAGCTGGACAGATTTGAATCCAGGAAGATGAGTCTTCCTGACCCCAAGTCTGGCAGTCTATCCACTGTGCCTCCTGGCTGCCCGTAGAATATTTATAGCATGCTCACTCACACCTCCTATCAGCTGCCTAGTCTTCAGGAGTCTGCCTCCCCAACCACCAATCACTTCTCTGTAATCCTACAACCACACTGTTTATCCCCTTTTGTTGTTCAGTCATTTCCATCATATGATACTCTTTGTGACCCCATTTGGAGTTTTCTTGGCAAAGATACAGGAGTGATTTGCCATTTCCTTCTCCAATTTGTTTTACAGATGAGGAAAATGAGGCAAACAGGGTTAAGTGGCTTGCCCAGTGCCTGACATCAGTTTTGATCTCAGGTCTTCCTGATTGCAGGCCTGGTATTCTTTCCACTGCGACACCTAGCTGCCCTGTCTTCCCACCAGGCATCATATTCAGAATCCACATGGCTAGATTGCATGGCAGAGCTTTACAACCTGAGTTCCTAGATTGTTCACTGAAGTAGAAATGGAAATACAAGCTCTTAATGTCAACCAAGAAATGAAATGTCCCAGTGCAGAAGTAGTCTTTTTTTGAGACTGGATCTCCCTGTCTTTCCCAAATTGGAAGCATATTGGCTCTTCTCAGGCCCAACTCCACTGCTGATTGGCACAGAAGCTTCTGACCTGGGACATTTTGACCCTCCCTAGGCAGCCTGATAGCCCCCTGCTCCTGAGGGCTCCCCATATTGGTGCTAGGTTTAGTTTGGACTCCTGATTTGCTACAGTGCCGAACTCCAGAACTCAATCAGTTCATCACCCTCAGCCTTCCAGGAGCAGGGACCACAGGCTTTGTGCCACTGTACCCAACCAGAAATAATTTTTTGGGTGAGGATATGAATTGGTAGTTGAAAGAAATGCTATAAAGAAAGTATAACATACCTGATGACAGCAAGACATTTGACAAAGTCTCTCCTAATGTGGACAAGATGAAGAGATGTGGGCTAGATGAGACTATAGTGGAACAATGAGCTAAATCTGATAAGATTAAGTTTATACATAAATGCACACCCCTACACTAGTGTTCAAAACAATCATCTGTTTATTAAGTACAGGATGGGGAAGCATGGCTCGACAGCATTGTCTGCAAAAAAGATTTGGGGGTTTTAGTATGTACAGCAAACTCAAAATGAGTCACCAGTGTGATGTGGTAGCCAAACAAGCAGAGATCTTTGACTGCTTTAAGACAGCCATTGGTTCCAGAATGATGGAATTTATAATCCCACTGTACCCTATCATGGTCAGACCACATTAGAACATTGTATTTTATTCTGGACACTACCTAGTAAGAAAGACATTGAGAAAATGGAGCATGACCAGAGAGGGAACTCCAGATAGTGAGAGGACTAGAAATAATGCCTTACAAAGATCAATTGAAGGGAAGAAAAGATTTGAGAGAAGCCATAGAAGCTGTTCAGGTATTTTAAAATCCGTCGTGTGAAAGGCATGTTAGATTGGTTCTATTTGGTTGCAAAATTCAGAAGTAGGGGGAGTGGGTAGAGTTTCAGAGAGGCAGAATTAGGAGTCCACTGTAAGGAAAAACTGCCTACCAATTAAGAGATGTACCAAAGCAGAATGAACTGCTAGTAGGTAGTGAATTCCATTCTTTGGACACCTTCTTGCTGAAGCTTGGTGACCACTATGACTCCTGTTTAGATATGAGTTGAACTAAAAGACCTCTGAGGTCCATTCTAACTCTGGAATTCTGTGAGGCAGCTCCAAATAGTATGATTTAGTGAGGAAAAAACACTGGGCTGGGAATCATCTAACTTCTCAGGTCTTGTTTCCTCACTTTTCAATGAGAAGGTTCAACTAGATGATCTCAAAAGTACATTTTAGTGTTAAAATTATATGATTTTATTGTCCATACAGGACCCACTTCATCCAATATGATAAATAACACTGTTTTGGGCATCGTCCCTTGAAGTTAAAGATGAAAACCTCTTAAAACTTCTATTCCCGGGGAAAGGGGGAGAAAAAAAACAGCTTAGAACTCAAAATCTTATAAAAGTGAATGTTGAAAACTATCTTTACATGTAATTGGAAAAAAATAACATACTATTAAGTGGGGGAAAAAACCCTTATGTTTCCTCCACATCAGACAAAGGAACCATGACTGAGGTGCCTTTCTGTGTACATGAGGGTAACTTCAAATAAGTTACCAAGAGTTGCATCTCATCTGAATCAAGTGTGGTAACTGTTCCTCAGCCTCATCTGTGCTGAAATGCAAGGAGGTATGTGTGGATGGGAGAGAAGGAGTTACTACTCTCTTCTCATAAGCCTCAGCCCCCTCTTTTCTTCTAAAATATGCATGAGGAAGTGATGGGGTTGGAATCTGAGCCTCAGAAATGAAAAACTCTGGTCCCCAGATCATTTCCCACCCT
Source organism: Vombatus ursinus (assembly GCF_900497805.2). Taxonomy (NCBI): domain Eukaryota; kingdom Metazoa; phylum Chordata; class Mammalia; order Diprotodontia; family Vombatidae; genus Vombatus; species Vombatus ursinus. Next base: position 4,372,558 of record NW_020950547.1, on the reverse strand, counting down.
TGGTCCCACCTAGGCTCCACTTCCCACCCTTGGGAATTCTGTTACCTCTTGGACACCCAATCTCCCCTCCATTGTCTTGCCTCCCTGTGGCTCCTGGCCATTTCCCACCCTTGGTCCCAACCTAGGCTCCGTTTCCCACCCTCAAGAATTCTATTACCTCATGGACTACTTGGCCACTCCTAGATCCCTCCCACAGTCTTTCTGTATATAAGGTCCATCTTGTCTCCATTAAGAGGCATAGATTTTTACAATCTAGCTAATAGCCCATAGATGCTCAGATTCCTTAAGAGTCTAGCTAATATGGCGAATCTTCAATAAACCTTGTTTTTGGCTGCAAGAAGGCTTGGGTCGAATTCTTTCGGGCAGGACCCAGGTGTCATGATTTTGGGACTCCAGGACCCCTAACCTCTAGACTGCATCAGAAGAAAGGCAAGATGAAAGGATAAGAGAAAAAATGTAGCCATAGGAAATCTAAAAGGTGAGATGATATTTTCCTACCTCTTTGGTACTGTGGTATCTTGTTATTACTCCTTATTTTTCCAGTGGCCATTCTTAAGATGTCCTGGAAATTTCTTCCTTTTACTCTCCAGACACTTAGTGAGACTGTAATGCTTTCTTGTGTTGTCTATGAACATGAAATCACTAGAGAAAAAATTAGTCAGGCACCCTTAGCAGAAAAGGTAGCCACATGAACTAAGAAAAGGCTGTCAGGTTTCCTCTTTAGGGTGAGAAAACAAGCTAACCCTAAAGGTCATTTCAGAGCTGCAAAACTTTCGTGTCTAGATCTGTTTCCTAGAAGGCTCAGTGGAGCTGAGCTGTAGATAATACTTCTTTAACCAACATCTTTCTAAACAACATCTATCTCTTGCCAGTTTTACTCCACCCAGTATGTTTCCTTTATGAAAATACAGTTTTAAAGCAGCAAGACAACAGTGTCATTCCCAAACCATGAGTTCCCAAGGTTTAGTTTTAGAAGGCAGAGACAGTAGTAGGCAGTGTACTTTTTGTCTGCTTGTTGATGCAGGGGATGAGGGCATTAGGTTCTGTCTTGTTAATGAACCTTGATCCCATGTCTCATGAGAGAGTGGAAGAGATGTTTCTACTTTCTATTTCTTTTTCTTCTTATTCTGAGTGACAAAAAATGACATGTATTTCTCCACCTCCCCTTTTATCCTCTATATCAATTCCATCACCTCAAAGAAAAAAGGGGGGCAAAGCATCTGAACATTAGTTTGCCCCCAAAGTCACCCAAAACAGCCAATTCTCAAGAAAACAAAACAAAACAAAACTTATTCCTGGCCAGAGAATGGAATGCCTACCCCATTTTTCTCCTTTGGAACAAATCAGAACAGGGGGCTCTGGTGGGGACTGAGTAATGCCACAGTACAGGGTGAGATCTTTCCCAGTTAATCTGTTTATCTTATCTAGGCACCATGTCTTTTTAAAAATCCCAGTTTGGGAATGTCTCAATCATGCTGAATTCTTTGGGGGATTTGAAGCACTTTAATTATTTCCAGTGTCACTCTTATTTCAAGGTTTTGTAATACCCAGCTAGGTAAACTCAACTCTCTGTCATTTTTGTCATTAACAATTAGAGCTGTGGGAATACTATTTCGGAGACATAGAAGGTGGTAGCTATTGGCAGAACTGTGAAGACAGACACTGAATTGGGCCACCCAAGTTACTGGCATATACAAGTCCCACCCTGTCACTGGGCTTGGCGGGAAATCTCTGAGTCAGATAATACTGATTTATATTAACATAGTACTGATGGGGTAGAGAAATAGCCAGCTAAGCTAAAGTTATAGTGAATATAGGTTATCATTCCAGTCAGAAAAACAGGGAAGAAAACTCATTTTGTCCCCAGGTCTCTGGGGACTAGCAATCTTCCTTCAGTTTAATTCAACAAATATTTTGTTTACTATATGCAAGTGCATAAGCAAAACTGAAATAGTCCATGTTCTCAAAGAGCCTGCATTCTACTGGGGGGATAAGTCAATACAAGGTAATTTGAGAAGGGAAAGAACACTAACAGCTGAAGGATTCGGGGGAGGTTTGCACATGAGGTGGCACCTTCGACACATTGGTTCCCTGATGTCCCTTCAGAAGGGTAGGAGAGTGGTTTTGGTCTAATTTATCCTAATTGCTAATTGAGCTGAATTTAGCTCTGTGCATTGTGTCAGTGGAGAGATTTGTTGTTGCAGTTAAGTCGATTCCTTTCCAGGGTCTTTTATCCAAAGCTGTCTTGTGTAACCAAAACTTCTCCTATCTTTACCCCTTACCTAAAATAGTGTCTTGACTCTTGGCACTGCAAGATTTGACCCAGTTCCTCTGCCCAGGGAGATACTAGATTTTGCCTGGTCATGAAGAAATGGAATCCGTATTAGAGGAGGAGGAGCTTAGAGGGGTTGGGTGGAATGAGATACCTGGCATCCTCATCTCTCTCTTACAGGAGCTAAGATTCACTTCAAGGGTGCCAAGGTTAAAGTAGTAACTGAATCCTTGGCCTCGCAGTTCTGAGGTTATCAGCTTGGCACCCAGTTGCATCGGTGTTAATTAAAGACTGCTTTTACCAAGTCATGTTGTATCTGTTTGAAGGGTTAGAGGGAAGAAAAGTTCAGTTTTAATAGTCAGTAGCACTGACTCCTTTAAACAGACAATTCATCTAGGCTCCTCTAGAAATCTGCCAGGAATCATTTGAGCAACATCCAGGCAAGTATACTTTGTAATACAGTGACTAGAGAGCATCTTTTCACATGTCCCTTGTTCACCTAATTCTTGTTTAGCCCCTAGCTCAGGCAATCAATATTGAGTTATCACCCTTCATCCTGGAAAGTTGGCTCAACTGGTTCTACTTTTGAAGCAAGTCCCCACTTTCCTACAGGATGACACAAAAGAAAAAGTTGTTTTAATTGATGTTAATGCTAGAAATCAGAGAGCAAACAGAAAGAAGATCCCAAACAACTTGATTGTTCAAGGAATTTAATGGAAAAGAACCGGTGGCTGTCCTCGGTTCTGGTTCTGGACTCTCATCATGTGACTTTGGACAAGCTGCTTCATCTCTACTGGCCTTATTTTCTACTTTCTCCTACTTTTCTTTTTCTACCTCCTTTGGGTTCTGTCCCAGAGAGATTAGGCAGAAGCATTTTGAAGAGCTCTACAGAGCTTCTGTAAATCCCAAAATGGTGTAATGATGAAAATGGTTTGGAAAGGATGATGTCTCCATGGCTCTCCAGAGTGTTCTTCACATGGTTCTGGCCATCTTGGGGAGTTGTGCCTTGAGTACTGTTGTGTGAATTTTATAACATGAGCAATACTTAGGTAAGTGGGGCTAGGACTACTGCTATCACTATTAATACAGGAACCTAGGAGGTCCCTTTTTATCTGTGGCTTGTGTTGTGGTCCTGTAGCTCAGCTCACCAAGGAAAGATATCAAGAAATGATGGATTTGGGGACTTGCTAAGTATTTCTGGAGAAGAGGGTGAGGACCTGGAGTTTGTCTGAGTGCAACATAGGTGGAAGCTGCTGTATGATCAGAAATCAGTTCCTGAATATGTTTCAGCCTTTTCCATTAGCTTCGCTTGGGTACTTCATGTTTTGCTCTCAAGCCTCTCTCTGAGCTACCAAACAACAGGGAAGAGATGGAGAAATAGTAGTCTGTCCTGTCTTTGCCCTGATTTGGTATGATCAACAAATGATATCCAGGGATTTGCTTGAATGGAATTCTTCAAAGTGATCAAGAACCTCACCACTCCAGGGTCTTTTACTTCCCTCCTCCTCTCCCAAATCATACTGTGAAGGATTTTTATTGTTATGTGGCAAGCACAATTTTGAATGTGTGCAAATTTTCTATAAATCACACTCATTTTTCTCCTTCCTATTCAGCTCCTAAGGAGATAATTCATTGCAACAAATTATCACTTTTAATTGTTCTCAGCACCAACTTGTTTAGTACATGCTGTTGCCAATTATTGCCTGCCTTCTTCAAACAGTCCAACCTGTGTTTTAAGCCCAGACTCAGGTTTTGTTTTTTAACATAGCAAATGTAATTGCCTCGAGGGGGAAAAAGCCACTTAAATGTATAAAATGTTCATTAGCACTGTAGGGAACCCAACACTAAATTCTGCTGTGGTTGCTCTTCCCCTTCCCCCTCTTCGCCATTATCACCCCTTTCACTGCCTGACAAAATCCTTAGCTTGACTGTCTCCAGACATCACTGCCATATCACTGTCCTCCTCTTAGCAGGGGGATGGAGCTTCTTAGGGGAGCCCCCGCTATCTCCCAATGGGTGGGATATGTATATTCCCCTTTGCCACATTAAAGACCACTGCTGATGGGGTTTCTGCCTCCACCCAAACAAGCCCAGCTTGAACAGCTCTGGAATGATCTGAGGCCTATTTCTCTTGGGTTGTAGGCTCACACTTTTCTTGGAGTTTAAGCCAAAATACTCTCTTCCTCCTCTTGTCAGACCAGAATATGAATTTTCTGTTCTTTCTGGAGTTGTGTCAGGTCAGGTCTGGCACAAGGGAGAAGACCTTGATCATCCTTCATGATTCCTTCTTATTCAAAGATTATAGGCAGGCACCTCTGCCACTACCCCGAGCTCAGCTTCTAATAGCATTTTTTTTTTCTCTTGCAGCAAAGTCTCTTTAAGATGGATATAGAGAACTGCAATGGCCGCTCGTATATGTCTGGTATGTCCTCTAATTTGTTCTGCTTCTAAAGAGCTGGGAGTAACCCTCCTTTGTCTTAGAGGAGTCACCTTGGATAGTAGGGTCTTCAAAACTGCTTGCCAAAGGTCTAGCCTGGTAGTGATTGCTTCCTTATTTTATTTCTGAGATCAATCGTAATTCCTATCCTTAGATTTTCTGTGTATGTAAGGAGAGGAGAAAAGGTACCGCCCAGGTTGGGGATATGGGCAAAGAGGAAAGGCATGGTTCTCACCGGTTAGCTCCTACAAGCAGATAAATGGAAAAGATGCTGGATTCCCTTTGTCTTCTTCTGAGGTCACTGGACTTCTTTCGTTGCCATTTAAATCAATCTATCAGTAAGAATTTATTAAACACCTGCTGTGTGTCAAGTACTGTGCTAAGTGCTGGAGATACAAGTACAAAAGGTTGAATGATGATAGCCAGGTAAGAAATATATCTGCTTCCCATCAGACAATCGGGGCAGAGAGCCTGACCATAAGCCCCACCCATGATCCTAAAGAAATGTGGTTTTTCTTGCCTGAAGATATTCTTAGTAGGGTAGATGGAGAGCCTTTGCTTTTAGTATGATTTTCAATGATGCAGAAATAACCACAGGCTTCCCAGACTTAGACACAGTAGGTGGAAAATGGGGACCTTTCTTCAGCCTCTTTTTTTGTTTGTTTTTTGTTTTTTGTTTTTTTAGGCAATTGGGGTTAAGTGACTTGCCCAGGGTTACACAGTCAGCCTCTTTTTTAAAAGATGAGTGTAAAGGGGCTGAAACCCAGGTTTTGTTTCTAGGACTCAAGGATTCATGATATTGAATCACTGGAATAACAAAGAATTTAGTTAAGGGGAATGAGGCCAGGAGCAAGTTTTAGAGTCATGAGTTGGTCCCTTCAGGAATTTGGGCTACACTGTAGAAAGAAACCTGTATCTCCATTTCACCCCAAAAGGGGCTAGTGTAGAAATTGATGGGATGAATCAAGGACTGGGAAAAAAAATAGGATAGGCAGGAGGCCAGCTTGAGATTTACTGGTAGCAGTGAAATGAAGTAAGATTTAACTGAGGACATTTTTAAGCTGATGCTTATTTCTCACCATTCTAGACCTACATTTAAGGAAGGGAGGAGGGCCTAACCATATGAAGAATCAACTGATAGCTATTGACAAAGTAACAGGAAAGAGATTGCTTTGGATAGAAGAAACCTAGCTTGAGCCTAATGTCATTCTCCTCCACAAGTATCTGAATCTTCTAACCTCCTGCTTCTTGCAGTCAAGGACCCAGAAATACAAATGCATCCTCCTTCATTGATGCTTCTTTCCTTGAGCATCCAGCATTATAGCTAACTTTATCATTGTTACGTATTCCTCCCCTCAGAGTAATAAAGGAGAAACCAGGAAGGTGACCATCAAAGGTCTACCTCCCAGGGAATCCTTTCAGTTCCCAGTGGAACCTCTAATAGCCACATACATTCAAGCCTAGGGACTCTTTCACTGCTCTGAAGCAAGCTTTTCTTGCTTCGTAAACAGGTTATAGTTTCCTTGTAGAACCAAAAAACAGGCTTCTACTCCAAATGATTCTTGAAAAAGAAATGGACAGGCCAAAGGCACCTCAGCTATGCCTTGAGAATATTCACCTGGTATTTCTGGGTGGTAGCTGCTATGGAATGGGACTGGGAAAAGAAGAAGAGGGATAACAGCTGATAGGATAACATAGTGGACCTCAAAGATATCATCTTTCTGTCGGAATAGGGAGACTTCTCTGCCTAGAAGCTGTCTGGGAGCCTATCAGCCATCCTTCTTTCTGAGAGGTTTCTGAGAAGCATTGAGGATTGACTGCGTCATTGTTTACAATACTAGCCTCAACTTTAGATCACGACTTTAGTCATATGTGTCTGAGCCAAATGAACTTTCCCTAGCCTGGTCAGTTGATGAGTAAATGGCATGATGTCTTATTACTAACCTTGACATTCTCCAGAAGGAAAAATGAGCAATTCTGCCCCTCTTAATGTTTAACTCTCAGGAAATTCTTTCTCTCTACCTTCTGTCTTTCACTATGTACAGATTGCTTCATCTGGATAAGGAGAATCCACATAGGTTCCATTCCTGTCCACATTTTACTTTAAGAGGAAACTGAGTATCTCAAACTTATATATCAGGAAATCTATCAGTCATTACTTAAAGCCTTCAGGAATAGCAAAATGTTTGGGAAATCTCAATAAAAAGGGACCCAGGGATAGGTAGTGCAGTTCCCTTTTTTTTTTTTTACAGTGGACTCTGCCTCTCAAATTCCCAGTCCCTTCTACCCCCAAAATCTTTACTCTCAAAATCAGAGAATCTAGTCTTTCAAAGTAGGTCAGCACTAAAGTGAGCAGCTCCGTTGGAAGGGAGCAGAGCTGAAGCCTCAGTCTGCTAGAAGACTGATTCCTTAGGGGAAGGGGATGGCACAGGGGCCCCAGAGGTCAGTGTTGGGGAGGAAAGGCAAAGAAAAATGGTATAGACGTATTTAGCTGGGCCCGGTGGTTTTATGAATTCACAAAAGTAGGTTGGGTACCTAAAAGAGCATAGGACAGCAGAGCAGAACGTGCCAGTAGCCAGATCCAGAATGTACTTGGTCCCCTCAGGTGCTGGGAAAGAGGGCTTTGTCTTCACCAGTCCTAAAGAAAAAAACCTCCCTTCTGCTGGAGGAAAAATAGGGATGGGGCTGCCCATGTTTGTTGCAGGGAGTGGCTTTGGCCCTGTCCTGGAGCCTCAGCAGCTGCTCTGTGTCCTAGGCTCTATGGCATCTGGGGCCTTAGCTTCCCTAGCTGGTAAAGGACTGCCTGGCCTGCCTCTGGTGGCCCCCTTCAGCCCAGCAGCTCCCCCGCTCCCTCCTGCCTTGCACACACTCCTTGGATTCTCAGGTATTTGTTGAGTAGTTGTTCTTTGTCTGCTGGGCACGAGGGCATCTGCTTCCCCCCGCCCTCTCAGCCCTCCTTGCTGCCTTGGGAAAAATGTTTTAGCCTCAGCGCCCTCCATTCTCTCTTACTAGCCCTTTCCCCAGTCATACATAGACACACACTCCCCCCAAGCTGAGCCCTTCTTGCCAGCTGCAGAGGTGGGCCCCTGCTCACCGAGCTGCTTGCTGCTGGTGCCTATGAAATGACGGCGGTTCCCCTCACTTCCAGGAATCCATGCTTCCTGGAAGGTGAGTGGCTGGGCTCACCCCTGCCTGCCACCCAGACGCAGACATGCACACACCACCCGCTCTCCAGCACCGTTTCCAAGGCGGTGGCTTGCGCTTGCACCTTGGGGTCTCACCAGCAAGGGAAGGATAATGTAAGTTCAGGCAGGAAGTGGACAGAGGGAGGGGGAAGGGGGTTGCTGGGGCTAGGGAGCCAATTCAGAAACAACTCCCAAGCCTGAGGAAAGGGAGAGGGGTAGAGAGAAGGGAGGAGGGAAGGGGGAGGGGGCGTTCCTTGCTATGCTTGCCAAGGATGGGAGAGGGCGTTTGGCGTTGCTAAGCAAAGACAACGGCTTGAGCCGCCTGAGCTAGTGGTGACATCTCGATTAGGCCTTGGGGACACAGATGGAACTGCCAGGGGTAAAATGCCAAAGCAGGCCTGGGTTGGGATAGGGGGAGATGAGAGGGAAGCTGGTTAGAGGGAGTAGAGACTCAGCCCAGATGCCTTAGGTTCCCAGCCATGTCCCCACAGTGGGTGTGGGTGTGGGGAGTAGGGAGCCTTACTTTGCACTTGGCATTTACCTTGCTCCTCTGGAGCAGGCGGATTTCCCCTATCTAAGCCCCTTTGCAAAGAAAGATATGCCAAAGTCAAGGCCCTGGTAGAGAAATGTGAGGATTCAAGATTCTCTTTAATTTCCTGACTGCTTCTTAAGAGCAGATACCATTGGAGGTGAATCAGGGAGAGAGGAAGGCTAGAATACAGTACTAGCCTTCCCTGAATGCAAAACATACATAACCTGTGGGCTTATACATGTTTCCTGTTTTCCCTGGTCCTAAGGCCTCATGGTTTACCTCTGATGGCTAAGAAGCCAACCTTGCTGTGATAAGCTTGGCCAGGAACATTTCTCTGGAATATGAAGATAGCTTCAGCTTGATTGGTTTGGAGTTTCCCAGAAACTTAGGATATTTGAAATTCCCTCCCCTGAGCTTCTGATACCTTGAGGTGATCTGATGAATTTCCCAAGGCTAGCTCCTGTTCCATCTACTTCCTAACTAGGATTCAAAGTCCATGGGTTTTCCAGATTGATTTCTAACCCCTGAAACTAATTGTTTCAGGTAATTAACCCTGCAAAAGTTAATTTGACTATATAACAATCTTCTGGTACTCACCAGGGAAGAAGTGGATGAGAATATTCTTTCTCTCACTTTCATCCTAGAGAGAGCAGCCCTATCCAAGGGTTTCATGAACTGGCACCACCTGGCTATTAAAGGAATGCTCTTTCTCATGCTCCTAACATCCCTCCCCCAGCGAACAATTATCTAAGGGAACACAGAGTCAGAGCCAATGACTTTTCACCAAGAATCCAATGACATTTCCTAACAAGTTCACTAATCTTTGTGGAGTCAAACCCCATATCTCTCTTCTTTTCCTATCAAGTTACTTAGGACAGTTTCATATTAAGTAAATAAATAATTTGTTAGACATAGTGTCTTGGAGTACAGAAGCTGTTTTGATTTCACCTTTTTCCCTACCTCTTAACACTGTCTGGCCATATGGTAAATGCTTAGTAAATGCTTGTTAATTTATTTTAAAAGTTAAGACAGATCCTTTTTTATCCTTCCTCTCCCCAAATTGTGTATAATGCCTCACTTAATTAAGGGAGTCTGAGGATGAGGTGAGGACCCACCAGCCCACAGCTTTGTATAGATGTGGTTGTGGTCTTATCTAACATTCTCAAGATACATAACCCATCCCAGAAGAGGGAATTGAGTCTTGGACTATGAAGCATTTCTTAAAAGATCTAAAGAAAAGAAAGGTAAAAGAAAAGAACTCATTTGTTTGGCACATTAAAGTTTACAAAGCTCACAACAACCCTGTGAAATAAGTTAAAGCCTAGGAACCTCCAAAAGTTGAGTAGAGAATGGAAAGGGGGACTTTGATGAAAGAAGATCCTGAGTGATTATTTTCTCTCCATTGACTAGAGCAATATAAGGATCTCTTACAGGGATAGTCCTTGAATTTCTTACCTTGTGAGTAGGGATGGATGGTCCAAATTCTGGCCTCTTTAGAATTCAATCTTTATTTTCTGAGATCAAGTCTCTTTACTATAAGATATCTGGATAAAGCAATAGCTGGCTTTCTAGACTGGGGATGTTACAAGCTCTCTATGCATGTCTGTGTAACAGGTGTCTGTACATGTCAGTATAAGCATGGAACTAGGTCCATTCATATCTGTCTGAGTATGTTTATCTGCACATATCTGTAACATGTATGTATGTCTATGTATGGATTAGTAAGAATTTATCAACTACTTCCTATGTACAAAAAGGTGGAGGTAATATGGAAAGGGAGGATTCTCCTCCTTTGCCCCCAAATTGACATGATCTTTCTCTTCAGAGAACCATATAATCTAGTTGAAAACACTCGAGACAACAAAAGAATACTTATATAAAGCAACATAATCAATCAGCAAATCCCAGTGAATAGACCATAATACAAAGTGAGGGTGCAAGTGCTGCAGGGACACTAAATAGAAGAGTGAGCAGAATCAGAAGGAAGGCATCCTGGAAGAGGCGAGTTGTGGAATTTGGATGAGTCTGTGGCTTAAGAAAGATGGAATTTTTGCTCTAGCCCCTGCCTTAAGAGATGGCCTGCCCATCATCTCCTTTGAGATGCCTTCCCTTGATTGGGTGGTATGTGTGGTAGCACCTGGAGAACACTACAGCTGGTCTTCCCAGAAGATCCAGTAGGTGCCTTTGGGGCCTGCTGAGGCCCCTCTTTGTCTCCTTTCCCCGGCTCTCCAGGCCCCAGTCCCACTTCGCTTCCTGTGGGTGTCAATTGATGATGCTGTTCTTCCCCTCAGCCTTATAAAGCAAGGTAGAGAGGGCCCCAGCCGCCCTGTTTCCCTGAAGTCTGAATAGTGCACATGTGGCTCTCTTCTCAGTGCTTAGGGACAGGAGGACGCAGTGAGTGCTTTCCCCATTAACCTTCTTCTGCTTTGCTTCCCTAAGGTAGCGGGGACTCTTCTCTGGAGAAGGAGTTCAGTGGGGCCCCAGTGGGGCCCACTGTGAGCACCCCAAATAGCCAGCACTCTTCACCCATCTGTTCGCTCAGTGGTGAGTATCAGTCCCTCATTCCCACCCCCAACCCCAATCTTATCCCATTTACCTTCGGTTCCCTGTTTATCTTTTGTTAGGGACTTTCCCTATCATTATCTTTTATCCGGTTTCCATACCTCTTTAAGAGCACTGGGGAGCCCAGTGTCCTAGGTTCCTCTGGTTTCTGGAAGGAGAATGGTTAGTCACAGTCAAGCAAAAATGAAGTTAAACTAGGTATAGGTGGGGGGTGGGGGACATGCAGTATGAGCAGAGAAATAGGAGCCAAACAAGTTGAAATTCTGAAGAAGCTTGTTACTTCTAGACAAATAGAAAGGGTGATAAGGTGTGGGAAGCTGGCAGAGGGTAGAGGGCCCTCCCTATTCACCCTCACTGTCCTGCTCAGGTGGGGTCCTTGTGACTGCCCCTCCCCAGCAGGCCTTGGATCTGTGACATTCTCGAAATGATTGGAATAGTCAAGAATGTAGGTCAGAGCTAAAGTCAAAGCTCTTTCTCCCACAGACAGCTCTTTCTTTCACCCTCCCTGCCATTAGCTTTATTGAGAAGAGGAATGGGTAGAGGGTAGGAGGATAAACTGGGTCATATATGTTCTCCACCTATGTTCCTTTCTTCCCTTGTTCTCCAGCCCACCTACATCTTTCCGGACCCCACCAAACCCTCCCAAGACCATCTTACCACCAATGTCTCTGGTTGGCTTTTTGCCTAGGGCTGAATCAGACATCTTGCTTAATGATAGAAAAGTTGAAAGGAATTCCATCTCCACCAACACACACACGCACACTTCTTATTCTAGTAAGAGAAGACACCCTACCAACTCACAATCTTTTCACTCTTGAAGCCTGATTACCCAGTGGGTGGATTGGATAGAAAAAGATATTCCAGGCCTCAGCAGGACTGGGTGCCCCTCACCATGGCTACTGCATCCTAGATACTGGTCCTTCTTGAATTCTCAAAAGTCTGGCCAGTTTTTTTCTGTACTGGCCCTAAATTGTTCCCCCTCTTTGCTTGTCCTTGTCCTAACTAACAAAACGTTCACCTCCCAGGTAATTCCATCAAGGTGGAGATGTACAGTGATGAAGAGTCAAGCCGGCTGCTGGGGCCAGATGATCGGCTTCTGGAAAAGGAGGACAGTGTGATTGTAGAAGACTCGCTGTCTGAGCCCCTGGGTTATTGCGATGGGAGCGGCCCAGAGCCTCACTCGCCTGGTGGCATCCGGTTGCCCAACGGCAAACTCAAGTGTGACATCTGTGGTATGGTCTGCATCGGGCCCAATGTGCTTATGGTACATAAGCGCAGTCACACGGGTGAGCAGAAACAGGGCTCCTGGGGAAGGCTTGGAGTAGGGTTGCAAGTGGGAAAAGGAAAGTGTTTCTTGGGATATTTGCGTAGATGGTAGCTGTGAAATAGCTAAGGAGTTACTCAAGGAAAAGCATTGATCAGCAAGGTTGCTAGGGGAAGCCACAGTGAGGGGCGAGGTTGAGGCAGGAAAAGAACGAGCTCTCCCATGACTTATTTCAAACTGGCAGGAAGGGGAACTTGGGCTCCCAACCTCACTTGCTCCTTGTCGGCACCTGTCTCATTTATCACAATGAGGAGGTGGTGATAGGAATTGTTCCCATGAGGTTTGGGGGAGGTACTGTGTTGAGACCTCAAGGAGTGTCCTTGGGTAAGCTAAGATTGGGATTCCTGGGTACTGTTTCTAGTTCTTACAACCCCTCCTAGGGCCTCCGTTCTCCCCTTCTCCCTTCTATTTCCCCTCCCCCACCTCCATTAATCTCTTCTCCAGAAATGGACATATGATTTCACTTCAGTGCTTGCCCCTGGCTTCTAGGACAGAGGAGGTAATTTGGAGCTCAGACGTAGATTAAAGCCTAAAGGCCATCTTGTGCCAATGCCCTTGGAGTGAGACACTGGACTGTCTCTCCCCCTTCCTCCCACAAATGCCTGGCACCTGTCCCTGCACCATTACACCATTGCTACCCTGAGAGAGACTACCCCAAGGAGTAACTAGATAAAGCAGGAATTCCTAAGGCACAGTCCTGCCTGGCACCATAGACCCACCTTGCCTATTAGAGAGGTGTTCTGAGCCAGTTAGGTGGGGGATCGAGTCTGGCCTTAAAAACCCTCTCCCTCCCCTCCCCTCTGGGGTCTGTCTCCCTTGCAGGTGAGAGGCCCTTCCACTGCAACCAGTGTGGTGCCTCATTCACCCAGAAGGGGAACCTGCTGCGTCACATCAAGCTGCACTCAGGGGAGAAGCCCTTCAAATGCCCCTTCTGCAACTATGCCTGCCGCCGGCGAGACGCTCTCACTGGCCACCTCCGCACCCACTCCGGTCAGTGAGCCACAGACAGGGGAGTGAAGGGAGGGAGGGTTGCACCTTGGAACTGCCTACTCTCCTCCAGCCCCAGTCCCACTCCACACAAGGCCCTCTGGCTCAGTCGACTAACATGGAATCCCAGCCATACAGAAGACATAGGAAGTATGCTCTTTGTTTTTAGAGAGCTATAATTTAGTTGGGGGAGAAAGGAAGTAGCAAAGCTTGAAAAAAAAGAACCCTTAACATTTACAAAGTTGATGGTGCCTTGTATCTTTGCCCTTAACCTCCTAATCCACAGAGCCCTTGTGGGAAATTTCAGGGGATATTTAGCAGGACATTTAATGTCTACATGAACTATGCAGAGGAGCAAAGGGGAATAGGAGGCAATGGTGGTGTCTCTTAGCTGGTGCCAGAGCCATCTGTTCCCCATTACATCCCCACTTCTGAGCCCTGGGGAAACCCATCCTCCCACCCCACTTGTTCCAACTCTAAGCCCCACAAGTGTAAAGAGGCCCAGCCTTTGGTTCTTTAGGCTTTGACTGAGGATGTAGGGATGATTCCTAGACCTTCTCCCCCATTCTTTCCTATTTCCCATAAAGGGCCTTCTCCTTTGGAAGGGAAAGAAAGCAGGTAATCCACCCACAAGTTTCTGCCTCCTTCCCTCTTCTTAGGGCAAGGGCTCAGGATCTGGAATAAATTGACTAGGGCCAAGCTGACGATATTGCTCAGCCCAGCCTAGATAGGTGTTCACTATTGTGTGAATCCAGGGAGCACATAGCACTTCCCAGCCTCCTCCTTCAGTGTGCAAAAGATGAGCTGTTGAGAAGGTTCTGGGCAGCCTTTCCCTGAAAATCTTCTTGATGTTATTCTGTTCTCTAAAACTCATGGGATCGGGATCGGGGTAGGGGTGAGGGGAGGAATATGAGAGAAATACATTTGTCATTTCGCCAACCCAACAGCTTCCTCCTTGTTCTTTCTCCAGGCCTCTGACTCTTCATAGCTCTCCTTCAGAGCTGGGTGGGACCTTTCCACTGCAGGGGTGGGGCAGTAGAGACAGACCAAATACTCCCTTCCCTAACTTCCTAATCCATCCGCTACATGGATACAAAGCAGCTACCCAGTGCCCCTTGGATCCTGTTTATTTCCCCCACCCAGGGAGGTCTGCTGACTCTTAGCAGTGAGTGGGGCTTAGGCTTGAAATGGGAAGGAGGAGTGGGGAGCCTCCCCCTGCTGGTTTGAAACAGGTTGTTTGGGCTCTAGGCTTAGGGACTGCTCACCGAAGGGGTGGGATAGGCTGGGGAGGGGTGCAGACACTTTCTCTTGGGAGATGGGTGACTGGTGAGCAACAGTAGAAACAGATGCTTTACAGGGTCCAGCTCTGTGGGACTGTGCCTTCTCTACCCTAATGCCAGCATGTTCTTCACAGTAGCCAAAAGGGTGGCCTTCCCCCAGGCCTGAGCATGTTGCCCTTGGCCTGGATGGTGAAACCAGGGGCCATCTCAGGGATGGTTTGCATCTCACCCTCAAATGCCAACATTTCTGGAGTGAGACCAGAACAGCTGCAGACCGGCCGCAGGCACCTTTCCCTCACTGTGGGAGAGACCCAGCTTCCTAGAGATGCTTTTTCCTAGCTTCCTGATGACCTTTATTCCCTCTTCCGTCATGGCGTGCTCCCCGTTTACAGTGCTCTCGTTGTGTGTATTGCTTTCCTGCCTCTGCTTACGGCTTTGCACCCGTTCATGTAAGGCTTTCCATGCTTCCCTGCATTCTTCCTGTTCATCATCTATTATAGCACAGTAACATTCCATTACACACAGTCACAAAAGTTCACAGTTTCTTAAATAAGCCTCCTCCCCCTGCTCACACACCCTTCTCCTTCTCCACCACCCTTACCCTTCAGCTCTAAGCTCCCTGGGGTTCTTTTTAAGGATAGGGCCTAGACTTATGATTTCAATGACATAGGGAACTTTCAGGTAAGGAAATCGCCTCTACCAGTGCAGGCTGGAATATACTCTACATGGCACATAGAGTCTTAGAGAGCTGCCTAGAGCATTGAGGGGTTAAGTGACATGTCCATGGTCACAATGCCATATGTGTCAGTGGTGGGACTTGAACTCAGGTCTTCTTGAAAGCTGAGGTCAGCTTTCTATCCATAATGCCATGCTGCCTCTTTAATGGAAACTCTAATACCTGATATTCCTAATATTCCTTCTGCCTCTCCCATAAGAATGTTAATGTTTAGCCTTTAAAAAGCAAATTAACCAAAACAACTATGTTCTCTCTCATGGGGTAAAGAATCATGTTCTTTTTTCATATTCTTTTTCTTCTTTGTACTTTCCTTTCTTTTAAACCCTCATTCTCTTTTTCTCTTCTCCTTTCCCAGTTCAACCTCAGTATCTATTAAGGACATATCTTCTTGAAGCCCTTGATATTTCAGAAGGGGATCAGTATCTAGAGACAGAGAAATACTGTACAGGAAGTTCAGGCTAGAAATGGAAGCCAAACTAGGAATGGGGTGGAGTGGGAGCTAACTCCCCCTCGACCCCCCATAAGTCCTGAGGGCTCTTGGTTCATTGCCACCAGCCCAACATTTTTCCCCTTATCGAAAGCAAAAGGTGCGTAAGCAAGAAATCCCCTTTTCTGATAAACAGCCGCTCTCAACCGTCCGCCCCATAGAAAGGTTAAACCACAGCCTGGGGCCCAGGTTCTGATGCCCTGGGGTGTGGCTAGCCTGCCTGCCAAGGGACTTGTCCCTGTCCTCCCAACAGCAGCAGCTGGCCACCAACTCCAAGCCTGTGCTAACTGGGAAAAGGGTCCCTTCTCTCTCCTCCACCTCTCCTCAATCATCCTCACCCACAGGCATGTGTTTGCCTTTAGCAGGTAGAGAAAGTGAAGGTATGAAGCCAAACTTAGGGTCCTCTCCATGCCAGATGTTGAGTGCTTGTTCTTTGCCTTTCCGTGGAGCATCAGTGACCCTCGTACTATTTCTTCCCCCATCCTATCCCCATCCCCAACTCTAGTCTCCTCCCCGACGGTGGGCAAGCCGTACAAGTGCAACTACTGCGGCCGGAGCTACAAGCAGCAGAGTACGCTGGAGGAGCACAAGGAGAGGTGCCACAACTACCTGCAGTCTCTCAGCACTGAAGCCCAGGCTCTGACTGGAGCACCAGGTGGGCCACAGGGAAAGCTACGAATGGCAGGGAGAAAGCAAGGTGCTGGTCAGTGTCTCCCTGAGCACAAGCCAGGCAGTGTTCTCAGTCCAGTACTCTAGGGGGTAATCAATGTCAGGGAAGATGCCCGGCACCACCCTCCCATCTTGAGCAGCCTCTCGGGTGCAGAGCCTTCTATGCAGTAGGTGCAATGGGGAGAGCTGGGGCAGGTCCAGGTCCAAGGGTGCCCTGGACCCTTTGGGGAGTGATTGGTGAAGACCATGAACCCCTTTGTAGGATAATGCTTTTAAATATACGAAATAACATACATAAGATTACAAAGGAAACCAATTATATTGAAACACAGTGATCAAAACTTTTTTTGAAATAAGACCGTAGACCCCCAGTTAAGAATGCCTGAACTAGAGGAAGGAGACATAATCCTTACCCTTAGTCCAATGAGGGAGGCAGATAAGCTCCAGACAGAAGATGAGCACAAACTGCCTGGGGGGTTGGACGAGGCCACCTCACCGAAGTGAGGTTAGGGCAAGCAAGACCCTGACAGCTTCTAGTCACTCGGTCACTGTCTCACTTAGTTTTCTGGTCCTCAAAGCTCCGTGGAGCATGCTACTCCTATGCTTCTACTACTCCTCCTACAATTCTGTCCCAGACTGACCCTCCCCTCTGACATCCTGCTCCCATGTCTTTTCCAGGTGATGACATGCGTGACCTAGAGATGGTGCCAGACTCCATGCTACTACACTCGTCCTCTGAGCGGCCGACTTTTATCGACCGCCTGGCCAACAGCCTCACCAAACGCAAGCGCTCAACCCCCCAGAAGTTTGTAGGTAAGACACTCAAATGAGTGGAAGAGGTGGGGGGAGGGTTGCGAAAATTATAGGGACTAGTTCTCTGTTCCCAAAGCCCTTCTGAATCATTGGAACCTGAGATAATGAAAATAATAATAATCATAACTATCGTAGTGCCTTAAGGTTTGCATGGGTTCATGGCTCACCTGCTATAGCTGTGTCTTTCTTCCTTTTCCTCCTGCACCAGCTCTAAGAACAGTCTTCCACCCAGCTCTGCTCCTAAGGCAGCCATATCTAGATAGCACGGTGAATAGTGTCTTAGAGTCTGCCAAGGATCAGAGCCAGTTGGGCATGCCTCAGGGACCAACTGGCTCTGATCCTTGGCAGAGCCCTTGACCTCTCAGTGCTCCAGGAAGCACTCTCAGACTGTGAACCGTAGAGCAGATGAATGCCTGCATTGGGAGAGAGGGAGCTTCCTCACCTGGAAGGGTCCCGTACCTATAAATCGCAAGGTCCAGTCACAATGCCCCAAGGTTTGCAAAGCATTTGACATCTGTTATCTCATCTGGTTCTCACAACCCTTCAAGGGAGGGGTGATTATTATCACCATTTTATAAATGAGGAAACCGACTGTGAAGGTAAATGGCTTGCCCAGGGTCACACAACTAGCAAGTGTCTGAGGCAGGATTTGAACTCAGGTCCAGCATTCTTTCCACTTGCCAGAAGTGTCAAATACTCAGAGGCCTGAAACAGATTAAAATGTAGTTGGGAAATATTTAACACGATAAATAACAATACACCAGAACCAAGATGATGTTAGTATGTGGTTTTTCTCAGTCAATACAGGGCTGACAGGGATCTTTCTGTATGGGTTAGTGGCCCTGTCTTTGGACACAGCCCTTCACGCCCTACAGATAGCTGCCATGAGAACAGAGCTGTCTAGGAGGAGTCCGTGTCTGAGGTTGCCATGGGTGGAAAAGAGAAAGAACAGAATAACTGGAGCAGGAAAGAAGGATGTCAGGCTTCCCTGGGAGTGTCCCAGCAGTCAGGAATGAAAGAGCATCTCCTTCACCAGCCTTTGACATAGGAGCAGAGCTGGTCCATCTGTGTCCTGGCCCCCCAGGGTCCCAGAAGGTGGAGGGCGGCTCACTTATCTTACAGGAGGGAGTTGGACTACATAATCTCCAATGGTCCTTCCGGCTGTAAATCCCATGATCCTTTGATCCTAGGAAATAGTCTGCACTGATAACCCCAGCTTGGATCCTAGACTCTGATTTCAGCAAGGACCCCTGTTGAGAGGGTCCTGAACTCTCATGGGTAGCATATCTGGAAGGTGGGCCAGGCCTCTATGGGCCTGAACAGAGAGGGTGGTGCACAAAGAAGTGCCACCCTTTGGGGGGTCTCCTGCTTCGGGAGCTCAAGGGCTTTCTCTTTCCCCGCAGGTGAGAAGCAGATGCGCTTTAGCCTCTCTGATCTCCCCTTTGACATGAATTCAGGTGGCTATGAGAAGGACGTGGAGCTGGTTGCACACCACGGTTTGGAGCCTGGCTTTGGCTCACTAGCCTTTGTGGGTGCAGAGCACCTGCGCCCACTTCGCCTCCCACCTGCTAATTGCATCTCAGAGCTCACTCCTGTCATAAGTTCTGTCTACACCCAGATGCAGCCGCTTCCTGGCCGACTGGAGCTGTCTGGAACCCGGGACGCCAGCGAGGGGCATGAGGACCTGGCTGATGGGGGCCCCCTCCTCTACAGGGCTCGGGGTCCCCTGGCTGACCCTGGGGTCTCCCCCAGCAACGGCTGCCAGGATTCCACAGACACAGAGAGCAACCATGAGGAACGGGGTGGGGGGGTTGTAACCACCCCTCAGTGTCCCTCAAATCAGCCAGCCCCTGCTCTGGTTGTGGGGAGCCGGCCCAGCCCTGCCTACGCCAAAGAGGACCCCAAGATGCAGGAGGGGCTCCCCCGGAGTGCTCCTGGCCCTGCCAAGGACGTGTTGCGGGTGGTGGGTGAGGACGGTGAGCCAGTGAAGGCCTTCAAATGTGAGCACTGCCGAATCCTCTTCCTGGACCACGTCATGTTCACCATCCACATGGGCTGCCATGGCTTCAGGGACCCTTTTGAGTGCAACATCTGTGGCTACCACAGCCAGGACCGGTACGAGTTCTCCTCCCACATTGTCCGAGGGGAACACAAGGTGGGCTAGTGATCTCTGGCCTCCCCTCCACCCCAGCCCTTCCTGTCTTCTCCTCCTACCTTCAGAGGTGTCCAGCCCTCCCATCTCACCCCTGCCCCCCACTGTCCACTTTTCTACCCGACGAAGTTTTGCTTTTGTAGCCTGTCACACAGACGTAATCTCTGGCTGCCTGATTTCACACTTGACTCCTCACCATTTCTGCCCTCTCCTTTCTGCAAGTTGCCAAGCTGATTTATTTAAGCACTATGATGAAACAGGTCTTTTGTTTTGATTCTTCCTTTTTTTCAACCCCTATGCCTCCCCAAGTTCACACTAAGTTATTTAGGAAGATTATTAGATGAAGGGTTTTTGCCCTCTAAGAAAAAGTCTATCAGACACCTGCCATTCTCCACCCTCATTCTCTTCTCCTGCCCAAGCCTAATTTCCCTTTCCATTCCTGCTTCCTCCACATCCCTAGGACAGTGGGGTGGAGGGGCATGGGCCTACTGCTGTCCCTGATCCTCACCCCTCACGTACACTGCCAGATTCCTCAGTTCTGGTGCCAGTGCCTCCTGGCCCCACCATAGCTCTGTGGCATTATATCTCCTCTCTGGGACACCCCTACCCTGGCACTCCATACCTCTCTGCCCTCTCACCTTGGGCAGCTTGCACTGTTCTTGAATGAATGAATGAATGAAGGATATCCCCCATTTAGGGGGAGGAGAGGGTTGAACAAAATTCACTCCAGGGCACTGTGAGGCTCAGAATCCTCTCACTCGTTCCCCTAATACTATGAATACTCTGAAGCCTACATTTGCACTCTGGATCTCCCACTAGGATGTAATATCCTCTCCCTTCAACCTCACAGGGGCTGTTCTGGTCCTCCAACCAGTCTGTGTGCTCAGTGGTGACTTCCCTCCACTTGGGGCACCCCAATTTGATATCCTCAGGGGTGAAAGCTGGGTCTGCACCTTTTTCTGTCTCTGAAGCATTGGGAATAAAACATCCTCACCAAATTGGAAACAGGGGACAAGGAGAAGATAAGATTCTTCTCTTCCTCTCAATGCTTCTCCAGTTGACTCCCTCACCCCAGAAACCTCTCTAGGCACTCAGGGGCTTTCCCACCATATGAAAAACCAGTTAAGTCTATTGCTGCCTGAAGACAAGGAGGAGACCCAGCTCTTCAGTCTTACTGCCTTCACCCTCCCCAGCAGGGATTACCATCCCATTCTTGAGCTCTGAGGCTCCATCCTCAGGGTCAGTGCTCATAAGAAAGGGATGTTTCTTTCCTCACTTTTAATTATTTCAATATAACCAAAAATGATTGCAGGGTGGGCATGTGCCCCTGCCCCTACCCTACCCCTGCCCCAGGGAGAGTGGGTCCAGCCCATCTGGACTGAGGGCATCCTTCACTGCCCCCATCATGCCTGGTGCCAAGGAAGCAGGGAAGGAGGGATTCATTTCCCTCCTGGTTCCTGAAGCGTGCTTGGCTGTTCTTGTTTGTCTGGGAGGGAGGCAGAGGCCCCTGGGAAGGGGAAGCATCTCTATACACATGGAGTCCCAGCCCAGGGCCACAGCCACCTGGCTCTCTTGCTTCCTTGAGGTTCAAACCAAAGGCTGTTTTGTTTTTCTATGTTAAAAAAAAAACAAAAAAACAAAAACACAAAAACACAACCACCTCACAAGTTGCAACACTTGGTCCTTCTCTCTTTCCTCTCAACCTTTCTCCTCCAACTCCCACCCTCCTCTTCCTCTTTCCACAACTCCTTTCCTCATTGCCTCTTCTGCCTCTTCTCCCTTTTCTCCCTCCTCAGGGATCTCTTAGGGGTCCCCAGGGAAGGATGCTGCAGGGTTGGCCGGGGGGACAGAATCCAGGATTGTGGTACTTGGGCCTCAGAGAGGAGTCTGTCTCACCCTCTTGTGGGGAGGAGATTCTAAAACAGTTTTCTCCTCCTCCTCCTCTGCCCTGAGGTTTGCTTGATGAGACCCAGATAGGTGTAGAGTAGAGCATCATTGTGATGAATCTGTCTGTTCCTCCTGGACAATGTAGCAATAAACAGATGCTGCCAGGGTCAGGGAGGTGGGGGGTAGGGGAACAAAGACAGGAGCAGAGGGGAAGGATGGAAGGGTCTCTAAAGGAAGATTCTTTTCAGGAGGACACTGTTCTCCTACCTCCCTACTCCACTTTGGCAGAGCAGATCTGGACATTGAGCCCCTTTCTACTCCTTGCTTTTCTCAAGTGGGAACTACTACAGTATTTTGCTTGTGATAGTGACTCCCCACAGGGACTATTCCCTCTAGGGAGATCAGAGCCTTAGGGTCCTACCCACATCCTTTCCCCATTCTACTTTGGCAAACCTGTGATCCCCTCACTCCCGAAGATTTAAAACAAAACAAAATAATGTTCTGAGGCTATTGCTATGCCCAGAGAGCAGAGACTTGGGGGCTGGGAGCAAGATAAGACTCTAGGTAGGGGAAGAAGGGGACTCCATCACTTTCCAGATCATCACTGCACTTTAACCAGGGTCTTAAGTACAAAGCCCTACTTCCTCAGAGCCCCTTTGGCTCTGGGACCTCAAATGTGCTCACCCCTCCTCCCAGCTCCTTTTGTTAAAAAAAAAGAAAAAAAAAGAAAAAAAGAAAAGAAGGAAAAAAGGAGAAAAAAAAGAAAAAAAAACCCTGAAACCTATGTGGAAGAAAGAGGTGTTTTCCTTTTCTAACAAAACTCAAAAACAAAACCCTTTCTAAGCAGATACTTTTCCAAACCTTTGGGTTTTTTTTTTTCCATGTCTGTCTCCAAGCTTTGGGAGGGATTTTTGTAACACTCCTAGCAGCTTCTTTCCTTGTGTATATATTATATATATATATTTTTAATCAGACGTTATGATGAACAAAAAAAGAAAAAAGAAAAAAAGAAGAAAGTGCAATACCACCTCTGTCCTCTTTCTTTATCCCAGGGTTTTCATTTGTATCCTAAACTTGGTGTCTTTCTTGATCCCTACCCCCTCTCCCCTTCTTTTTTTTTTTTTTGAGAGTTCTTTCCCTTCTTTCCCTTCTTAAGGGGAGTCAAACTTGCTTTTGAGACTTAACTGCAAAGCGTTTTGTATCTGTAATATATTGTAAGTAAATATTTGTGTAACGAAGAATATACTACTGTAAGTTTTGTACTGTACTGGCTGAAGGTCTGTTATAAAATAAACATGAGTAATTTAACACCTCCTGTCTTTGCAAACTTCCCTTACTTTGCTGTTCTGGAGGGAGGGAGGGAAAAGACTTTATCACTATGTTTTTATTCTGATTCACTTTGTCCTCAGATAATAAGCACTTTGGGTGATGTAACAATAAGAGTTTTGGGAGAGACTAAGCAAGAAATCCCCAAATGAAACTGCCACAGCAAGAGAGGTTGATATTAAATGAATTTCAGGATGGGCTCCATGGCACAATCAAGTTTTAAAATCCTGGGATAGGAGTTGGAGAGACTTGTCATCCCCGGAGTGCTGTCAGAATAGACTTCCTGGTCTTTTCTGCCTCCAGGTAGGAGAACAATTACCTCTGGAAAGCATGAAAATTCACTAAACACGTTTATTAAGTGCCTACTGTGCACCAAGTAGTATGCCAGCTACCATGGGCAATACAATTAAGAATATTAGCAGGAACCTGCTGCCTGAAAGCTTACACTTCAATCGGTAAGGTGGATTTCCACCCTTGGGATGAAATTCCTCTGCTCAACTGTACAAAACCTAGGGTCTAAGAAGATGTGAATGGAGGTATCTTGGAAGAAAGAGGAGGAGGGGGAGAGAGGAGGAGAAAGGAGAAAACTCAAAAGGGAGAAAAGGGCCAGGCTGTGAATGGAGCATTTTATATTTGATCTTGGCAGGGAGAGGGAGCCCCTTAAGTCAATATTGAGTAGGGGGATCTTTTTTCCATGATGGGAGTGGGATGTGCCTATAACTGTTTCATCTTCTGCCTTTCTGTCCTCATTCTTAAAAGAAAAGGAAGCTGCGACCAAGAGGAAGGATTGAGGGAACAAAAGCGCAGGGCGTGAAAGAGAAGCTCTCTCTGCTAGTGTGACCCCGGCTGTGGGGCCCGAGGGCCGTCCCCGAACTACGTCTCCCATCGCGCATGTAGGCTTACCTGCGCATTCAAACTACAACTCCCGACGTGCCCGGAGACACTACAGCTGACTGGTTACAACTCCCAGCAGCACTTCTGGGAAAGCCGAAGTCAGCCTCGCGGAGCCTGTTGGGAAAATAGTTTTACCCGTATTCTTCCACATGTAAAAAAAATAGTCCACCGGGGGTCTTTCTCTGAGGCGAAAACAACCCCAGAAACTCTTTTAACCGAGGAGATGGGTCTCTTAAGTAATAAGGCCTTCTGTTAGGCGAGTTCTGGGATTGGTTTGTCTCCGAGGAGAAACTTTGTCTCCGCGCATGTGTTGGCGCACGGATCTCTAGGTATATAGACGGACGGCGGCGACACCGGATCCTTTTTTGGTTTCTGGCTTCCAAGATGGTGAGGAAGCGGCGTGGGTTTGGGGTGTCTGGTGTTTGGGAAGGCAGGTCCCGAGACTTTTGGAGCGGTGGGGGGGATGGGGAGGTCCCCGGGCCCGTGAAGAAGGGGAGTGGAGGCTCCGGGTTCAGGCTGGCGAGACCGTACGCCGGACGAGGGAGAGAGGATGGGGAGGCCGGACCCGGGCGGGCCCGGGGCGCGGGGAGACGCTGGGCCCGGGTGGTCGGGAGGCGGGGAGAGGCTGAACGCCCGCGGAGAGCCCCTGGCGGGCCTGCGTGACTCTGTCCCCCATCGCCCCAGACCAAGAAGAGGAGGAACAACGGGCGCGCCAAGAAGGGCCGCGGCCACGTGCAGCCCATCCGCTGCACCAACTGCGCCCGCTGCGTGCCCAAGGACAAAGCCATCAAGAAGTTCGTCATCCGCAACATCGTGGAAGCCGCGGCCGTCAGGGACATCTCCGAGGCCAGCGTCTTCGACTGTAAGTGCTGCCGGGGGCCCCGAGCCCGGCCATTGGAGCCAGCCTCCGCCCGGCGCTCTTCCCTAAACGTGCCCAGGTCCTTAGGTCACTGTACTCGTGTAAAAGTGCGCACAGTTGAGTGGGATGGAGAGAGCCCCGAATTGGAAAAGCTTTGGCCTATGGTTTCCTTTCCAGTCCACAATTAGCAGTCTAAGCTCATCAAGGATTAAGATTTTTATTATCCTTAACATCGAGTAAGGTCATCTGTGTGGCTGTTACCCGATACAGACGAATAATCTGAGGATATGGAGTTTGAGACTAGAACAGCAAAGGGGTCCATGTCGAGGCTGTACCTGGGCCCAGCAAAGGGGGTCTGTGTAGAGGCTGTACGTGGGCCCATTTGGGGGGTGGAGGGTGGGAAATGGCCAAATCTGCTAATATTATTAATTTCTGTCTTAAGAGATTTTACATAAAAGCTCTCTAAAGATGTGGCATTTAAATATATTTGTGTATACTTTGGGGTAAGCATGATAACCTCAGGACAGTGCTAATGAGCTTGTTTCTTCACCAGCCTATGTGCTGCCCAAACTGTATGTGAAACTGCATTACTGTGTGAGCTGCGCGATCCACAGCAAGGTAGTGAGGAATCGGTCCCGGGAGGCACGAAAGGATAGGACACCCCCACCCCGCTTCAGACCTGCTGTAAGTCTCTTAACAGGAGAACGAAAAGGAGGAAGGGGGAGAGAGAGTAGAGTCTGCTAGGATTGCTTGGGATTGAGAAGTTTTAATAAGAAAAGGTCCCTGCTCAGGGAGAGATTATTCTAAAGAGGGAAATGAAAAAATGAAAATAAATTTTGAGGGGTCTTTAAAGATACAGGGGGTATGGTTGGAACTAGACTGTGCCTCCAGAAAGTGTTGGAAAAGAGGCTGGGTACTGTTTTATTAATTCCAAAGGTGTCCAGTCACTGGATTTATAATTTATTAATTCTGATTATAGACACCTCTACAAAATTTAACAATTCTTATACTCTGACCAGTAGTATACAAGCAATATATACCCTAAGTGAATTTTTTCCCCTGTTGATGTTTGTGAAAGGATGCTAGACTAAGAAAGGTGTTTGAACTATTTTTGCATTCCATAGTGGGGAAGTGCTTGGAATGACATTGTTCCCATGTTGCTCACAAACTGTCTCATTCTTTTACTTTTGTAGGGTGCTGCCCCCAGACCCCCTCCAAAGCCTATGTAAAGAGCTATCTGCCCATCAACATTCCTGAACTGATCAGAGGAAAATAAAATGGTTGGTCAACCTTATATTGTGCCTAGTGTGTCTGTGGGTTAGGGGAGCATAAAGCCTACCTTTTGGTTTTAAAAAGAAACTTGGTTATAAAAATCAGTGTACTTGGCACAACCTATTCAAGAACAGATAATTTTCTAAAGAACGTAGGTAGACAATAACAGCTGAGTACCAAACTTAATGAAAAGTTTATCATTGGAAGGCTGAGTTTGTGCTTGGGTAGCTGGGGGATTTTATGAAGTATTAAGTACTGAGTACTTTCAGCAATGAGTGAGTTATCTTGGGCTTGTGATAGTTTGATCAGAAGCCCTTAGGTGGGCATCTTGAAAGTTGGTGATGAGCTAGAAGGTAAAATACATTGGGGGCGCGGGGCTTGTGATAGTAGCACCAATTATATTGGACACCTTTGGAAATTGGGTCTTGGAAGTCCTGGGTAGATAAGATTATCCAGGATACTTACTACCAGGTGATACCTGAATGTCTTTATGTCTCTATTTGCCATATTAACACAAGTATATGTTTTGGCAGAAGGTAGTATCTTGATTAGAAGATCATAAACTTCTAATATAACGAGAGCTCAACAGCATACAAAAATTCTTAATTGATCTCAGAATAACCTGCCGTCTAGACTGTTCAGTTTTTAAGAGTTCTAGTTGTTGTTAAAGCTTAATATGTGATGGAAGTTGGCTCCCTAGTGACTTAATCTGGACCTTGAGCAGGATGAGTAATTTGAGTCATGACCACCCATGATACTAAGGGGTGGCTATAGCTGTGGAATGGTCCAAGGTATCACTTGTGTATTTCTAGGTTATTGGATCCCTAGCTTGTGATGATTGCAATGGGGCAGTGCTGTCTACATTACTTTGAGGTCCTCATGCCTTTGGTGTTCTGTCTATAAGATTTCTATTTGGCTCATGAAGATTCTTGTAGTTAAGAAGTGGTTCTAGGTACCAATAGGCCCTCCGTCATTCTCCCCACAGACAAGTAAGTAGTCTTGTTCTACAAATTGGATAGCTGGATTGTGAATCCTTTCTGCAGAATGAGAATTTAAAAAGAGACATTAGCAATTTTGGAGAGGAGGAACATTTCTATCAAACATTGAAGAAATTATAGTTAATGGGCACAAAGGTGCAAGAGTTATCTGAAACTGCTGCAGTTTTACAAATAGCAAAGAAATATGATCAGGACAGAATTTAAAACATATAAGATTTAAATTCTCAAGTCAAAAAGCCTGATGAAGGAATGTTGAGCACAATCATTGGAGTATCAGAAAAGACCTTATTGTAGAAAGCTGCCCATGAACTGGTAAATCACCATAGGGAGGAGGTTGGATGCGGACTTCTAGGTATGAACAACAAGTTCAGAAGAGCTGGGCTGTTGTATGTGTTTGGAACATAAAAGTGTTGGAAAGATGAAGTTAGGATCAGGTTGTGAAGGGCTTTTTAAATGCCAAAGAGGAGAACTGGAATTTGAGTAAGGGAGAGATATTCAGGCAGCTGAGGAATTGACTGAAGTATGGAGATACGTAGGAGGCAAGAGATAAGGGCCTGAACTAAGGTGTGAGCTATCAAGATAGAGATGAAAACATTGGTGAGGTAATATGTGATGAGAGTGGTATGTTCATACTGTGATTGCAAACCTGGGAAGCCCAGAAGGATTAGAGGGCAAGAGAAAGAATTGTTAATGTACAATGTTGATTTTAAGGTCTTCAGGGAATCCATTCAAGATGGTGCAGAACCAGTGCTCAGGAGACTAGCTCTGGGAGTCATCAGCATAATTAAACACAGCTTGCTGAGCTGATGAGATCATGGAGAGAGATGGCCCAGGTATGCATACAAGTAGGAAGTGTTGTAATGGAGCAGTTAGGAGTAACAGGAGACCAGTGTCAGTATAGAGAAGTTGAGAACAAGCCTGAGGGTTGAAAAAAAGGTCATCAGATTTGTCAGTTAGGACCATTGTGACTTTGGAAATGGCGGTTTTAGTTTAACAATCAGTGCAGCTGCCAATTTGTATGGTAAAGTTTAGAGTGAGAAATTGAAGGAAATGTGTATACCAATGAAATGAGGTCCATTCTCCTATTTATTATCCAAGAAAGGAAAGATGGATTGAGAAGTAGCTTTCAGGGATAGTAGATTCTGGTGAGGGTTTTATAAGGTTGGAGGGAGACTTGAGTGTGTAGTCATTGAGCAAAAAACCAGTAACTAAGAAGAGGGTGATAGTGGGTCCAGTCTGCTGAAGGGGTACATGTAGAGGGTTTGTTCTTAACAGGAACAGTTGCCTCTTCAGGGACTGCAGTAAGGAATAGAGAATGGGGAGATGTTACAGGGTCAGGAGCAAATAGAGGCTCACAGCCTCTATTTTCTCAGTAATGTATGATGTGAGAGTTGGGTTCTGACAGTTTAAGACCAAGTAAATAACTAGTTTAGCTGATCAGCTAAAGGGTCTAGACTGGGAAGAGGAGGGAAAGTAAAGTCAGGATGGATGACAATCTGACAAAGTATGGAATGGAAGGAGTGGAGGTCATGGTAAGGGTGAAGGTTTAAGAGTTAAGGCACGGGGAAAAGTGAAATTATATGTTAATCAGATAAAGGAGTTCTTGGAACCAGAAGTGAATTTACTTGAGTGATGGTGAGAACTAAGGTATGCCCAATGATTGAATAACAGGGTGTGTTAACATGAAATATTGTGTGGAGAGAGGCTACAGCTAGATTTTTAGAAAATCAGAACACAAACATTTTGGTTAAATGATATGTCCTGTGATGCCCAGGAGGGCATGGCCACTAAAAGGAACCCTGTTTCCTTGCCCAGTTCCTCCTAGAAAGTATCAAAGTATCAGTGATTCCTTGGGAGACCTCTAAGTAGGCAGAAGCAGTATGTGATGGGGGTAGAGTCTACTTCCTTTAGAAGTAAAATTTGCTTCCTGCCCCCCTGCTGTGGAAACTGCTCCCTAAAGTCATAATGTTCTTTTCTCAGAACTCATCCTTGACATTCATGCAGTGTGCTGGTATGAGACCACTAGGTTCAAATTTGGCCTCAGACATTTCACATTAACCTCTGTCTTTCTTTCCTCCACTGTAATAGTAATGTAAAATGGGGGGCAATAATAAATAGCACCTCTACCCCAGGTTGTAAAAATCAAATGGGATAACTTAAAGTGCTTTGCTTGTAGTAAGCACTTCAGTACTTGTTTCCCTCTCCCCTTTAATTCACCACTCCCGGTTGAGGACTTCATTCTTTGCTTCCATGATCTAATTGGATTGTCTTCTCTGCTCCACTGTTATACTGAGGTAGGTGTACTTAGCCTTTTTCTCTCTTTAACATTCCCTTGGTAATCACATCAGTTCCCGTGGCTATTGTCAGCAGTAACCACAATTATCCACAGTTCTCCTGAGTGTACTGCTTTGAGACTTCTCTGACCAACTTCTCCACCAGGCCCCAGGAAGCTTGTTATTGCCTCAGATAGGAGGGTGGGGCCGTGAACTCCCAAACCTCTCTTTAAGAAAAGCTCAGCCCGGAATGACTGATCGATTTCTCCACCATGTCCCCCAACTGGTACCTTCCCTGCTGTTCTCCCTCTTCCCTTTCAGCTTCCTTTTGTGTGTTGTCTTCTATTAGATTGTAAGCTGTGAAAGCAGGGACTGGGTTTGTATCCTCAGTGTTTAGCACAGTGCCTGGTGGTGGTAAGTGCTTTGTAAGTAAGTGATTGATTGATCAACATGGCAAGTATGTATATCCAGCCTCTTTCCTCTTAGGAGAGCTCTGAATGTCTAGCTGCCCCTCCCCCCAACTCCATCGGGATATTTTTCCTGCCTAGCACACCAAAGGCACTTAGGAAATGTTTATTGATGAATCTAATCTTGTGGTACCTTGTCCAGTAAACATTTAAGTTCCTATTAACTATAGGTGCTGCAGATGTAAATGGCAGGGTCCTTCCCCATAACGTTTTCCTCCCCAAAAGTCCCTTCCAGACATAAAACTTGACTGTGGACACCACCTTTCTTAGTCATCAGAGGTCTAAAGCCTTATGACTTTGACTTCAGTTTCCTTTTTTCCTTCCACAAACACAGGCTGCCTAGTTCAGGAATTGCTACTTTCACATTAAGTTTTTAATTTTGTACCCTTTATGTTCACACTTCCCCTGTATTTGATTCCATCACTACCTCTTACCTGGAATGTAGTACATTAATAGACTACTAATTGGGTCTTCCAGCCTTCAGTCTCTTCGATATTCTTTTGCCAATCATCAAAAATCCTCTTCCCATTCTTTACGGTGAGAATGAAAATCAATCAACATTTATTAAATGCCTACTAGATGTGCCAGTCAATGCTACCCATACCATCCCCCCCACCTTTTACAAACAACAGATTTCTGTATATCCAAAAGAAATGTATGTACATACATGTAATACCTGTGTATGGATGTCTCATTCTGTACTAGTCTTTTACCTCTATCAGGAAGTAAATTGTCTTTACATCATTACTCTGGAATTCCCATTGCATTGATCAGAGTTCTTGAGTCTGTCAAAAAATTTTATCTTCAAAAATATTATCTTATAAATTGTTCTCCCAGTTCTGTTCACTGCATTAATTCGTACCCGTCTTTGTGAATTTCTTTGAAACCATTCCATTCATTTCTTAAAGCACTTTAATGTATTCTATCATATTATACCATAACTTATTTAGCCATTTTCCAATTTATATGCACTTAACTCGGATTCCTATTCTTTGCCACTTCAAGAGCTACAAATATTTTTGTATATCCTTAGAATTTGTTTTGCTTTAGGATTAATCCCTTTCTTAGAGGCAGTTAGATGGCTCTCTCGTAGAGTACTGGTCCTGGAGTTAGAAAGACCTGAGTTAAAAACTAGCCTCAGATATTAGCTGTGTGATCCCTCGAAAGTCACTTAAACCTTCCTTTGCCTTAATTCACTGGAAAAGGAAATGGCAAACTACTCCAGTATCTTTGCTAAGAAAGTATTGGACAATATTGGTGTGCTATGGTCCCTGGGATCATGAAGATTCAGACACAACTGAAAAGTGGCAATCCCTCCCTTAATCTACCCTTCTAATTCATCCTGTTTCTCTGTTGAGTCAAATGTATGTCTGAATCCAGAAATGTGTTTTTCCCTCCTTTGTCCAGTTCTGATTAGGGTGAGAGTGTCAGCTGCCCCCTCTTCCTTGTTTGTTATAAACTTCTTCACCCTGATTATGTAACACAATTTTCCCTAACTTTCCTTTCCTTTCCCTTGCTAATGTGTTGTTCTCTCAGTTTTTTGTTTTTGAGATAATTATGACAACAGAACCATTCTCAGGCCTTCCATCTAATTAGATTCTATGACCGTGTTGATAGGAATTTCATTAAAGGTTTCTTATTTCCCCTCTAGGATTATACTCTTTTTGCTGGGTAATTCTTGGTTTCTTGGTTGTAACTGTGTTACGTATGTGCATCTCCCCTTTGCTTTCTGGAATATGATTCTGAGCTCTCTGTTTCTTTACAATGGTGGCTGCT
The DNA here is from genome assembly GCF_900497805.2 of Vombatus ursinus. NCBI lineage: Eukaryota > Metazoa > Chordata > Mammalia > Diprotodontia > Vombatidae > Vombatus > Vombatus ursinus. The sequence goes on along the minus strand of NW_020950547.1, from coordinate 4,341,370 downwards.
AAATCATATGTGATTCTGATTGGCTTCTCAGTACTTGAATTCTTTGATCTGGAAGCTCTAGATTTTGGCTACCATGTTTCTAGTGATTTTCTTTTTGGTGTTTCAGGAAGTAACTGGTGGATTCTTTCTGTTTTCACTTTGTCCTCTGGTTCTAGGAGATCTGGGCAGGCTTTTTTTTTTTTCCCCCCAAGATTTCTTGAAATGGGATATCTAAGTTCTTGATCACGGCATTCAGTTCCATGATTTTTTCCCCATCTGTTTTCCAGGTTGTTTCTATGTTTCCAGTTTTGTTGAGATCTTTTATATTTTCTCCCATTTTTTTTTTCAGTCTTAATTTTAAGATTTCTCCTTGCCTCATGGAGTCTTTGTCTTCTACTTTATCCATTCTAATTTTCAGGGAAGTTTGTTGGTTGGGCAAAGTTTTCTTGTGCCAAACTGTCTTATTTCCTTTCCCATTCTTTATTCTGTAGTACTCATGTCTGTTCAAGTGTTCTCATTCCATTTGTGAAAATACTCTTTTTTTTAAAATGTTGCTTCATTTCTTCTAAGAATTCTAGTTAAATTTGTGTCCAGGCTGTGTTTATCTGAGGTTTTTGTTTGTAGATGTTTTGGAGTCATTCTTTTCTCTGTTTGTGTCTTAAGTATCTTTGTCAACATAATAGCTTTTCATAGTGAGATGCTTTTTGTTTGCTAATTTGAACCTGCTTCCTGTCTTTGGACCCAATGTTTGGGCCAGATTTTGCACACTTCTGGAAGGACCATCTGCACTGGTCTTGCTGCTGTTTTCTTGGGATGTTGAATGTTGTCCAGATTCTCAGGCTCTCCAGGAGAGCTCAAGGTGGGGACTTGCAAGTTTTCAGTAGTACTCCCCAAGTGATCCCATACAGGGCAGAGTCTGATTGCAGGCCCAGCTCCTGCCCCAGTCTGAGCTCTGCACAGACCTAATCCATGACCCATGTTTGAGTCTGAGCAACAGTAGAGTGCTGCCTGGATTTGGCCCCTTTCCAGCGAGCTAGCAATCTCCACTGATTCAGAGTCACAGAACTGCAAGCTTCTCTTAGATCTGGGATTCCTATACTGGCTATTTCTTTGTAGGCTTCAGAATGGGCTAGAAGCTGCTCTGTTCCTGGGGTCTGAGCCACACTGCTGCTGCTTGCTTCTGAACTTGGTCTTTACTCCAGGACACCAACCCTGGGCACAGGTCTCCTCTTCAGCCAACCCACCCCAGATCTGTGTAGTGAGCCACAAAGCTGCCCCTTTGGTCCCTGTTCCTGCTTCCTCTTGCCCTGGGCTGTAGTACTCAAGTGTGGCACTTTCCTGGCCAGATTATCCCCAGTGTTCACAGACGATGGAGATCTTGGTGGAAAAGTGATTGAGTGACTTTTTTTCTCCTTGGACTTCTCTATGAGTATTCAGTCAGGTGTGTTTTCTACCTCTTGTCTGGAGTGGGAGAATTTGCTGCACTTATTCCTGCTACTTGCCATCTAGGCTCCTCCCTTTTCAGTACAGTTTCACAACTCAAAATAATCAACATCTTCCTGAAGCCTGAGTCTGGCAGCGACACTCGCTCAAAAGCCCTTTAGCTCTCACTTAGCCTGACACTTGAGCCAAAGGGATACTAGCTGTAACCCAATTTCCGACTGCCCTCCTACCTCTTTTCCTGGATCTCACTTCATCTTCATTTCACCCATTAGAATGTTCAAGCTCCAGGCTCACTTCCATCTCCTTCATGAAGCTTTATCCCCCTACCTGTAATTTTCAAATTTTTTCAGAGTATTTCTTGTGGATCTCCATTACTCCCAATAACATTCAGCCTTGTATTTTACTTATCTTTGTATATGCCATGTTTTCTCATTATATTCTGGATTCACTGAGGCCAAGAGATGTGATGTTTTCATCTTTGTATCTTCAAGATAAATAGCACAATGCCTTGCATGCGATAACCATGACACTTAGATCTATATGTTGAATTAATCAGTTTCAGGTTGGATGAACCCATGACTAGATTTTCAGATAACTAGAAGTTAGAGGCAAGGTATATAATAAAACAAGCATTTGTTAAGTTACCATAGTGTGCCAGGCAGTATACATACCCTGGGGATAAATAGACAAAATTAAATCACCCTTGTTTTCAAGGGGGGAGACAACATGTACATATATAAATACATGTGGAATAAATATATGCAAATTAAATACAAAATACAATACAGTTATGAAATCCAGGGTAGTTATGAAATCCAGGGTAGTTATGGAACAAGAGACCTAGTACGTAGATTATCATGTTCATATAGAGAACTTTTGAACTTTTTCTCCATTCGACTATCCATCTGTCTCCTGGTCCCTTCCCAAATGCTGTAATGTCTGCTTTTCTGCTTTTTTGTGAGGCAGTCAGGGTTAAGTGACTTGCCCAGGGTCACAAAACTAGTAAGTGTCAAGTGTCTGAGGCCAGCCTTGAACTCGGGTCCTCCTGACTCCAAGGCCGGAGCTCTATTCACTGTGCCACCTAACTGCCCCACCTCTGTTCTTTAAGGTCATTTTCCTCTGCCAATGCTGAGTTTACTTGATCCCGCTAAAGAGACACTCCTTTCTTCTCTCCCCCACCCTGCCCCAATATTTGCCTTTCACCTTCTGGAGCATTTAACACTACAGCAGCCCTCTTTCTGGTTAACTTTTCTTCCCTTGGCTGTAGAAACATCACATACTCACCTAATTTGCTTAACTCTCTTAACAATTACTATTTCTCTCATGGGTTCCTAACCCTTGAGGTGGACTTCCCAAAAAATTTAATCCTTTGATTCTGTGACTCCAGACTTCACAGTTGCATTCAGTCCTGTGGTTTTAATTCTCACCACTCTGCAAATGACTCCCAGATCTCTGTCTTCAAGTCCTCACCTGGGTTCTAGTCTCCCATTTCAAGTGCCTTACTGTCTACTGCCTCCACCAGGATGCCTCATTTCCTTTTTCCCACCTGAAACTTAGCCTTTTACCTGAATTACTCTTCACTGTTTTCATCAGTATTATCACTAGTAGCATTCTTCTTTGCTGTGTTGGAAACTTAATGCAGTTATCCTCCTTACTCTTCATATTCAGTGAACTGGCAGGACCAGCAGTTTCTACCTTAGCAGTTTTTAGATTGTGTTCTATTCGTCATTCTTGCTGCCAGTCCCCTAGTACCAGATTTAATTTAGTTACCCCTAGCTTCTGAGAAGGTCTTCCCACAGCATGTAAGGAATAGAGCTCAGGGCTTGGTGTGAGGAAGACCTGGGTTCAGATCTTTCCTCAGACACCTCCTAGCTGTATGACCCTGGACAAGTAATCTAACCTCTTGGGATCAGTTTCCTCTATAAAATGTAAGTATTGGACTAGAGTGGTGCTTCTTAAACTGTGAGTCAAAACCCACTGGACTAGAGGGCTTGCTTTGTGGCTCTGAGTATATCAGCCTACAAGCTAAAGCAACCCTGAGGTTCCATCTCATAATCATGAGATTGGCAAAATAGGCAATAAATAATGGAAAGGATTCAGGAGAACAGGCACATTGATGTATTGTTGGTAGAACGGTGAATTGGTCTAGCCATTCTGGAAAGCAATTTGGAACTTCCCAAAATGTTACTAAATTGTGCCTGTCCTTTGATCTAGTTATGCCACTACCAGGCCTATACCCCTCAGAGAGATCGAAGAAAGAAGGACATGTCCTATATGTGAAAAATATTTATAGCTGGTCTTTGTGGTATCAAAGAAATGAAAACTTAAGGGTATGCTCATCAGTTGGAGAATGACTAGACAAATTATGGTATATGAATGCTATATAATCTGTTGTGCCATAAGAAATGATGGAGTGATTTCATAGAAACCTGGGAAGACTTTTATCATCTGATACAGAGAAGTGAGCAGAACCAGAAAAACAGTTTCTAAGAAATCTGAACAACGTAATGGGCAACTATGATTCCAGAGTACTAATGATAAAGAGTGCTACCCATCTCCTCATGGAGAAGTGATGGACTAAAATCTGCAGAACAAGACCTTTTTTTTTTTAAGGTTTTATTTCCACCAACCCCCTCCTTGAAGTGTGAAGAGAGAAAATAAATGCTTGTTAGCTAAAAAAAAAAATTAATGCAATTCAAACCTTACCTAGAAAGAAGTCTTAGCTGATTAATGCCATCCTTTATCTAACACTTCTACAGTAATATGATTGTGAAAGGGCTGGATCAAATAATGAACAAACTGTCAAATGTCTACCAGTTAAGTCAAGCTAAAACACTGGAACTTGAAGAGTACTTGGAAAATCCCCTTATTCCATTTTTGTGGGGGGGGGGGGGGGGGGAGGAATGCCTTTAAACCATGCCAAAGAGAACATGGATGTTTCCTAGTTTTTAAGTCTTCCAGAGGAGTATACAACTCATACCAATATCTAATAATACAACAACTGTAAATCCCTACTGGTGAAGCTTAATTCTGTATGTACCCTCTTGTTCTTTGTGGAAATAACATTTTATCTATAGCTACAGTGAACAAGTCAGTTTTAAGTCTGTATCAAATCCAAGCTAAACAGTCTGTCACCTTAAAATATAAATATATCTTAAATTATATGAATATATATTAAGTTGTATCTAGCTATATCAGACCAGATGTAATGATTGGGCATGCCCATATTAAAAAAAACCCCAAGATTTGCTTTTTTTTACTTCATTTTAAAAAATACTCTGCCATGTGTTTGTGAGGAAAGACAAAAGAAGTAATGTAAAAAATACTCTAGTTTTTTATATTTTTTCCAGTTTGGTGGGGGGAGGGGGCAGTTGGAGGGAGTGGGTGTATATCCTAAGGACAATCACTTAAAGTTTAGGTTCAGCTCATGTCTAGGGCCTCCTCAAAAAGGAGGGAGGAGTAGGAAGGTACTAAAGAAGTCATTTCTTTAAGTGACATTTCTGCCACACATTATAGCTAAATACACCTGTAAGGGGGGGCAGATAGGCGGAGCAGTGGATAGAGCACTGGCCCTGGAGTTAGGAGGACCTGAGTTCACATGGGGCCTCAGACACTTGACTCTAGCTGGGTGACTCTAGGCAAGTCACTTAACCCGAATTGCCTGGCCAGAAACAAAAAAACAAAAACCAAATAAATAAATAAATAGACCTGTAAGTCAGGTGTGATACAATTACTTTCTCTGTACAAAAGAAATGCTTAACACTAAAGACAGGCTTACACTGACCAAAGACTTGAATGAAAAACTTAATATCACACTCTCCTAGGGGTTGATACTTAAAACCATTAACACATGAAGCATTTTACCAGTGAGCTGAATTAGTCTTTGAGGGAGTCAGACCATAGAATTAGGAGTCCCCTTGTATCAGTGGTCTTCTCTAAGACAATGTTCTCAAACTCAATTAGAATTGCAGGCTGCATATTGACTTAGGAATACCAAAAGTTAAGTGCATTTTTATTTATGTTGTTAAACATTTCCTAATTACATCTTGACATCTGCTCTGAGTACTGTAGTATCTATTTAAGGGACATTTCCCATTGTACAGCCATCAGGAACTTCCAAATTCCTGAGATGGCTACTCCAAAGGAGTCCATCTCAGGATAAATTTTTTTTTTTGTTTTGGTGAGGCAATTGGGGTTAAGTGACTTGCTCAGGGTCACACAACTAATAAGTGTTATACCCCAATAACATTTCACTTTTTGGGGGGGGGGGGTTAGGCAATCAATCTGGGCTAAGTGACTTGCCCATGGTCACACAGCTAGTGTTCAAGTGTCAGGCCAAATTTGAACTCAGGTCCTCCTGACTCCAAGACTGGAGCTCTATCCATTGCACCACCTAGCTGCCCCTTCTCAGGATAATTTTTAAGAAAGGAAACACAACAGAGGAGGCAGCCAGAGGCTTAAGCTTCAGCTTGCCCAGGTGAACCCCTCCCCTAGCTGCCACATGGGAGCAGAAGGCTTTCAGAGAGAGCTGTTAGGAAAGGGCCCTTTCCTGGATAGATGGATGGATGGGTAAAGTACCAAGCACCTACTATGTGACAGGTTTTATGCTAAGTTCTTTGGATACAAATACAAAGAACAGTTCTGCCCCAAGGGAACTTACATTCTAAGGAGGGATGACAACAAAAGGAGAACTGAGAAAAGTGCATGTGTGATGGGGGCGAGGAGCCTTCGGCTGAGTAAGTAACTGGGAAGTGTGAGGAATCCTGGTTTGGGGCAAGTTAATGAAATTTCATGTAGAGGTGAACAGGGGTTAAGTGACTTGACCCAGGTCACATAGCTAGAAAGGCTGGATTTGAACTCATCTTCCTCACTCCAGGCCTGGCTGCCAAGGGCATCTGGAAAAGTTGGAAGAATTCGTCAGGTACATGAAAGCTGTCTGCTCCCAAAGGGTCCCAAACTCTGTGAGGGCTGGGAAGCCCAGTGCTCAATGCATAGCCTTAAGAATACATGTAGGTATTTAACGAATGGGAAATTAAATTGTTGAGCCTGCTGGGAATCAGGACACCAACACCATTTCCCCCTCACCTGGAGAGGACTCTGGGGACATGAGAGTTAAAGCTCACCAAGTTGTTCACAAGGGACTCCTGACCTTCCTGTAGACCCCAGAAGACTGTTCAATGACCACCCTGGTCTCCTTCCCCAACCCTGTGATTAGCTCATAGGCAGGCCCAGCCAGAAGAGAGACAAGAAACTGCTCATTTGGCTGGAGCTGGGAGTCTGTCTGGGACCTGTAGGGAAATCTTGGGAATAATAATAACTGATATTTAGTCGTTTAAAGTTGGCAAAGCAATTTATATGCATTATCTCATTTCATCCTCACTATTACCCTGAGAGATGGGTACTAAAGGTATCATTATCTCCATTTTACAGGAGAGGAAATTGAAGTTTAGAGAAATCAAGTGATTGGCCCATGGTCTTTTAGCTACTAAGTGTGAGTCAGAGGCTAGGTCTTTCTGACACTGAGGACAACATTCTCCACTTGTGCAATCTAAGCTTTGCCAGTGAACCTTTACTGAGGGAGAAGAAACAACAATGAATGGTCTGCCCTGGGTCAGGCTGTGCATATAGTTTTTTTCTGGGAATTTATCCATGTTCTGGGGAGGCTGTTTTACTCTGGAGGCTGGGGGTGGGGTGGGGAGAAGGGGTAGAGGGTGATATTTAAAAACCTTTTATTATGTGCCAAGCCCCAGGGATACAATAAGAGGCAAAAGACAGTCCCTGCCCTCAAGTAACTTACAGTCTAATGAAGACAACATGCAGGCAAATATGTACAAACAAGTTATATACAGGATAAATGGAAAATAATTGACACAGGGAAAGTACTAGAATTAAAAGGGTTACTTCCTGTAGAATATGGAATTTTACTTGTGACTTCTAGGAAGCCAGTAGGCAGAGATGAGGGAGAGCGTTCCAGGTATGGAAAATAGCTAGAGAAAATGCCCAACACAGAGAATGTTTTGTTTGCCAGGAGACCAGTGTCACTGGAATGAACAGTATGTGGTAGGGAGTAAGGTGTAAGAAGACTGGAAAGGTAGGAAGGGGGTAGGTTATGAATGGCTTTGAATGCCAAATAGAGTATTGTGTATTTAATCCTGGAAGAAACAGGAAGTTGCTAGAGTTTATTGAACAGAGACAGGTGGTGACATGGTCAGAGCTTCGATTTTGGATGGACCAGAGTGGGGAGACAGACCCACCAGCGGGCCATTGGAATAGTCCAGGTGTGAGGTGATAAGGACCTGTGCTAGAGTGGTGGCAGTGTTAGAGGGGGGCAAGAGATGTTACAAAGATAAAATGGCCTTGGCAGCAGATTAGATATGAGAGGGTAAGAGAATAAGGAATCCCAGATGACACCTAGGTTGCAAACCTGAAGGATTGAAAAGATGATGTTACCCTTGACCCTAACAGAGGAAGGAGGGAAGGGGTGGAGGAAAGATAAATTCTATTTTAGATGCGTTGAGTTTAAGATGTCTCCTGGATATCCAGTCTGAAATGTCTGAAAGGCAGTTGGAAATCAATGGAGAGGTTAGGGCAGGATAGGTAGATTTGAAAATTGTCAGCATAGAGATGGTAATTAAACCCATGAGATTACTAAGTGAAATATTACCGAAGGAGAAGAGAAGAGTGCCCAGGAAAGAACCCTGAGGGCGACCTATAGTTAGAGGGCATGATATGGAAGATGATCCGGCAAAAGAGGCACAGGAGCAATCAGGTAAGAGGAGAGCTAGGAAAGTGTGATGTCCCAAAAAACCTAGGAAAAAGTATCAAGGAGGAAAGAGTGATCAGTAGTGTCAAAGTCATGGAAGATGTAGTTGTTTGGATAAAGTTGATCCAGGTTAAGGCACAGGGAATGAGTAAATGCAAGCAAATTTCTGAGACCTGGCTTTGGGGAGGGAGAAAAGGATCCTGGGAAAAAAGATAACACAATAATCCCATATAAATCAGTATTTTCATATATTAGCAACAAAGTCCAGCAGCGAAAGATAGAGAAATTCCATTTAAAATATTTGTAGACAATATATGATATTTGGAAGTCTACCTGCCAAAACAAACCCAGGAAGTGTATAAACACAAGTACAAAACACTTTTTTACACAAATAAAGTCAGATCTCATGGATAGGCCAAGTCATTACAATAAAAATGACAATGCACCTAAATTAATCTACTTATTCAAAGTCATACCTAACAAATTTTTTAAAAAATCATAGAGCTAGAAAAAAATAATAACAAAATTCATCTGAAAGAATAAAAGGTCAATAATATTAAGGAAGTCAATGAAAAATGTGAAGGAAGTTAGATTAGCAGTACCAGATCTCAAACTGCATTACAAAGCAGTAATCATCAAAACAATCTGGTACTGGCTAAGAAATAGGAGTGGTGGATCAGTGGAATAGATTGGGTAAACAATACACAGTATTAAATGTTCATAGCATTCTAGTGTTTGACAAACCCAAAGATCTAAGATTTTGGGACAAGAAACCACTATTTGACAAAATTGCTGGGAAAACTAGAAGGCAGTTTGGCAGAAACTAGGTATAGACAAACATCTCACACCATATATATCAAGATAAGGTCAAAATGGTTTAGACATAAAGGGTGATAGCATCAGAAAATTAAGAGAGCATGGAATAGTCTACTTGTCAGATCTAGGAATAAGGGAAAAATTTATGCCCAAATGAGATAGAGAACATTATGGCATGTAAAATGGATCATTTTGATTACATCCAATTTAAAAGGTTTTGTACAAACAAAACAAACGAAGCCAAGATTAAAAGGAAAGCCAGGCACAGGGAGGTTTTTTTTTTTTTTTTTACAGAGTTTCTCTAATAAAGGCTTCATTTCTCAAATATATAGAGAACTGAGTAAAATTTATGAGAATACAAATCATTTCCCACCTGATAAATGATCAAAGGATATGAACAGTCAGTTTTCAGAAAAAGAAATCAAAGCTTTCTATAATCATATGAAAAAATACTTTAAAACATTATTGATTAGAGAAATGCAAATTAAAACAACTCTGAGGTATCTATCACCACATCAATTAGATTGTCTAATATGACAGAAAAAGGAAAATGGCATGTTGAAGGGGATGTGGAAAAATAGGGACGCTAACGCACTATTGGGAGAGCTATGAACTGATCCAACCATTCTGGAGAACAATTTGGAACTATGCCCAAAGGGCTATCCAACTGTCCATACCCTTTGATCCAGCAATACCACTAGGAAATTTGTACCCCAAAGAGAAGGAAAAGTACCTTGGAACAAAAATGTTTATAGCAGCTCTTTTTGTGGTGGCAAAGAATTGGAAATGCCCACTAATTGGGGAATGGACAAAAGAGTTGTGGTATATGATTGTGATGGAATGCTATTGTCCTGTAAGAAGTAATGAGCAGAATGGTTTCAGAGAAACCTGGCAAGACTTACATGAACTGATACAAAGTGAAATGAACAGAGCCAGGAAACCATTGTACACAGTAACAGCAATATTGTTCTCTCTCTCTCTTTTTTAGGCAACTGGGATTAAGTGACTTGCCCAGGGTCACACAACTAGTAAGTGTCAAGTGTTTGGTCTGAGGCCAGATTTGAACTCAGGTCCTCCTGACTTCAGGGCCGGTGCTATATCCACTGCTCCCTGCCTCCAATATTGTTCTCTGAAGAACTGTGAATGACTTAGCTATTTTCAACAACACAATGATCCAAGACAATCTCAAAGGACTAATGATGAAGCATACTATCCGCCTCCAGAGAAAGAACTGATATTGACTGAATACAGACTATTCTGTATATTCTGCATGCTATTTTCACTTTCCTTTTTTTTAATCAAGTCTTCCTGTACAGGATGACTAATATGAAAATGTTTTACGTGATTGCACATGTATAATTTATATCAAATTTCTTGCCCTTTCAAGGAGTGGAGAAGGGAGGGAAAGAATTTGGAACTCAAAATTTGCAAAAACACATTTAAAAAGTTGTTTACATATAATTGAGAAAAATTTTTAAATTAAAATTAAAAAATAATATTATAGAAGTTTCAGACTGGTTCTCCAAGACAGAAATGCCCAGGTATAAACCTCTTTTTTGGAAGTCCAGTTTGCTAATAATTTCATTCTGGAAAAGCTCAGTTGTAGCATTGTTTTACTGCAAATAAGAAATGTTGGAAGACCAGAAATGGATCAAAGCATCATTATAGATCATTATAAATAAAGGTGAGTAAGTAGGGGTCTTGGTGCAGGCTCATAGATGGATTTAGAGGTACACTGGTGGGGACCCTCAATGGATGATGCATGCATCTGGGCATCTTGGAACAACAAAGAATCCTGGTTGCCCATTTTAGAATAAAAATGGAATAGCTGATGTGAGATCCTTTAGGTACACGCAGGGAAAAATAGATCATCTCTCACCCCTCTTCACTACTGGTTTGTCTCCTTATTACTTCTCTCTCTCCTCTGGTTCAAAGGTGGTGTAGTGGGCAATCTCTGGATATTACCAAAATTGCAGAAATTCTGAGTGGATGGGCCATCCCCCCAGAATAAAACCAGAGAAACCTCTTCTCCCATAGGACAATTTCTCCTCTCTAAATCTCAAACACTGAATTTATAGGCTTAGATTAACTCAGTGTTAATGACCATGTAATTTATTAGCATAATCAGGAAGGGTAGAAAACCCAAACATTAATCAAAAGCATTTGAATAGCAAGGTACACAAACCCACAGCTTGTATTAGCTCCTCTTCCAACCCATCTCCCCACCACTTCACTCCTCCCAAGAAAAGGCTTGGGCAGCTTCCAACACTGGTGGGGAGTTTCCTCCAGAGAGGGCTCTGGGAGAACAAGGGTTGGACTTGATTGGACTTCCCTGTCACCCACTACTAGTACTGCTAGTATAGCCTGGCCCAGCTCCAGGCAATCCCAGCCCTGTGCTCATCTCCTCTAGCTCTCGGGTTTTTGTGCTCATCTCTTACCTCATTCTCACCTCTCTGTATGTATAACACAAAGTTTGAATGATAGTTCCTTCTTCAAGGCTGCTAGAATCCCCCCTAAAACTAAGCTCTCCCCCAAAGATTCTATACTTGCCAGTGTGAGTGGAAATAAGAACCCCCCCAAGGGTGGCTACTGATCACTTTCAGGGCTCTAGGGGTACTCCTAAGGGATTGGGAGCACCTTTCTCTAATTATTGACTTAAGCCTCAACTTCCAGTTTGGGAGAATTCGTGTTCTCCCAAATATCAATAGTCAGTTCTAGTTAATATGTCTTCAATATCATCAGTACCATCAATTAACATCCCAGTAAAAATTTAACCAATTAATATCAATTGTCTTTCACAAATGTAGCCCTTATAAGTTTCTGGGGTCCTTATCTCAACTCCTCTCTCTCACTGGGAAGTTGTGTTTCCTGAGCAAGGCTGCCTTTCCCCCTCAGGGTTCTACAGGTAGCCCACATAGTTGAAGTGTCTTTTTAATGCTATTGGCTCAAGTCTCCATTCCAGTGTGTACTCAGTATCAATGGACCAATTTCATTTAACCAATTAACATCAATTAGCTGTTCCACTGGGATACCTACTGAGAAGACATAGCAAGATCAGAAATATAAACTTTTCCCCCAATGCCTGAGGACACACTCTCTCCTGTATCATTTTGGTCCCAAGGGAGTAGACTCCTTAAAGCATTTGCTACAAAACATTCATCTCACCAAGTTCATGGCTGAATGCAGCAGAGTGCTCATAGGGCCCACTGGGCTCCAAACCCCAGTGCTAGGCTGATTCCTAGTTGCTTCTTTGGGCTGTGTTGGTGGGCCAGCATTGACTGTTCATGGATCTCAAGTGACTCTCCTGGCATTTCAAAACTCATTATAATCTCGTCTTTTCCTTTTTCTGAAACTCTTTCACCTAAGTTAGGAAAGGATAAACAACAGGGACAGAAGCAATCACAGAGCCATGTATTCACAGACTACATGTTAGGTAGGAGAGGTGGGGAGAATAGGCCACTAGTAGTTTCTCTCTCTCTCTCTGTCTCTCTCACTCTCTGTCTCTCTGTCTCTCTGTCTCTCTGTCTCTCTCTGTCTCTCTCTCTCTCTCTCTCTCCTCTCTTGTTACACAAAAAGAACATTTATTGAGAAGATATAGCAAGAACAGAAGTGCAAAAAATGCTCCCTTCCCAAACTAGGGGGTCACACTCTCTCTTCTACCACCTTAGTCCTTAGCTCAGGCCTAAAGCAATCGCTACAAAGCATTTATCCTAACAAGTTAACTTCTGAATGGGGCATAGCTGATGGATAGAATTGTCCCCTTGCTTTCAGGATGCCAAGTTACGCTGCCGGGTTGTGCCACTGTGAGCTGGGTCCAGCTGGCCCTTTTATGGGTTTGGCTGCTGGTGACATCTGGTAGAGTTTCCAAACTTTCAAGCTCTCACAAGGCCCTACACCAAAGGAAAGAAGACAAACAGAAGGCAGCCTCAGCCCAGACATGGGCCTGCCTAAGAGACCAGGGTCTAACTCACTGGAATGAGCTTGCCCCCCTTGACCTCCTCCATGACCCTCTGGAGCTGTCCTCACACCTCACAGTCAGCAGGAAGGAAAAGAGTGAGTTTCTTCCTTTAGGGCTTTTTATATACACTCTCAGTTATGGCCTAGCAGGCAACCAAAAGGCCTTTTTTTCACCATGCAGTGAGTGGGCAGGAAACAATCACAGAATACTGGTGTATGCTTTAAGTGGAAAGCCAAGCGCCTCTATTCTATATGTATTATACCCTTCACCAACACAGCTTGTCAAGTGAGGGTTTGCATTTTGCTATGTCTATTACATACATTGTTGATGTGTGTTTACCGTGAATCTCATCCTCCCATGATGATGAGGCCAGATTACTGTCCTTGTTCTGTTAAGTGCTAACATTCACACTGGGCTATATAATTGTAGATACCAAGTGTGCTAGAACTGATTTTGGATGGATTTCAAAACTCTAAATCCTAGGGAGGAACATAACTGGGTCTTTAGCTATTCAGACTGATTTCTTTGAAGGCAGAAAAAAGTTCTGGGACCTGACAGCATGAACTTCTGGGAAATGAACTTCCAATGGGCAGTGTGAGCTCTGCTGCCCCAATTTAGCCCGGTTGGTGAAGGATCGACTCTAGGGGGAGCCAAAGTCACTGAACTGATGTTCGTTTGGGTTTGGAGAAGACTGATAATAGACATCTTACTATTGGGAGATAAGAAGCTGCCAGTGGGTGCTTGTAATAGAGACTAAAACTGGGGCTGTTGCTATGACTCAAAGTGTTATTCTGCTTATTCAAACTCCTGAGAAGGGGTGTGTGGCTAGAACCAACTGGAGCTGCTCCCTTGTTGCCACTCAAGATCAGAGAAAGGACAGTGAAGATTTAACTCCCTTGCCCATATGTCTGCAGCCATCAGATGTGTCTTATGCAATTTCTTTATTTTTAAGTTTTTTTCTAATTCTTGATTTTGCTTTACATAAAACTATAACTGGCCATAAATTTTCTGTGACCCATGTCAGTATATTAATTGTGTGCTTGAGGAATTTGGAAGGTAAATGGCGCAGTGGGTAGAGCACTGGCTTTGGAATCAGGAAGACTTCTGAGTTCAAATTTGACCTCTGACACTTATTAGCAGCTGGGTGACCCTGGGCAAGTCACTTAACCCTGTTTGCCTCAGTTTTCTCATATGTAAGTGAGCTGGAAAACGGAATAGCAGTTAAAAATTGTTTTTACATGTAATTGGATAAAATAAAATATAGAAATTTAAAATTGTTTAAACTATCAAGCACTATATAAATGTAAGTTTTTGTTAACATTATTGAGTTCTATTATTTCTGGGAAAAAAAGGGAATAGCAAACCATTCCAGTATATTTGCTCCTCCCCCCCAAAAAAACCCAAATGGGGTCACAAAGAGTCAGACACAACAACAACAGAGGAATTGCAAGTGAGGAAGCCAATGAATAGCTTGGAATACATAGAACTAAATAGGACAAAGGCTTGAACTTTGGTCTAAAAGAGTTAATGTTTCATTCTAGCAATAAGGGTGATTTTGTGACTTTGGTATATGTGTATATGATATATGGTGTATGGCATACATGTGACTTTGATAAGGCGGCTGGGTAGATAGCACTGGACCTAGAATCAGGAAGGCCTGAGTTCATATTCAGCATCAGATACTTGCTAGCTATGTCTCCCTCAGTTTCTTCATCCATAAAATGGGGATAATAATAGCACCTGCCTCTCAGGATTGTTGTGAGGATAAAATGAGATAAGAATTGTAAAGCACTTGGCACAGTGCCAAGTACATAGCAAGCACTATATAAATATTTGCCATCATTATTATTGTCATTGTCAATATTATTGTTGTTACCCCAGGCTTGTATGTTACAAATCTTAAAACACTATAGAAATACTAGCTTTTTAGAAAAAAAAAATTAATTACCTTCATAAGCTCTTAAATAGCAGGAGACAAACTCCAACTAAAATATTAAATCGTGTGTAAGTAGATTTAGGTTACATGAGTGACAGACTTAATTAAAAACAAAAAAAGACAGGATGTTTTTTCTCTGAGGAGTCAGACAATTGGCAGGCAGAGTTCACTACTTTCCCCACCCCTCCATCCCCAACTCCCATCATCAATTTCCAGTCCATTCAAAGGCTTCCCATCATTCCCGAGGGAGGGGCAGAATGGAGATGCTGACTAAAAGAGAATCAAACCCTCCAGGCTATGTAAGTGAGAAGTTGGGAAAGAGTGAATCAGGTAGAGGTGAGGAAAGAATGTTCCTCCTTTGCCTTCTTTCTACCTCAATCTCCAAACCTTGGCGGATATAACCAGTAGATGGCACTACAAGGGATTCAGAGAATGACTTGTACTACCTGAAACAGAAGAGAGTAAACAGAAGGAAAAACAATATATTGCAATAGCACAATCTTACAATTATTGCAATTGTTATAAACATTGTAATTCTTGTCAAAACAACAATAATTACAATATTACAAATACATATACAAACAATATTACAAAGGATTACAATCATGTAAATGAAGGTTCTCAAAGCCAGCTGACTGAATTCAGAAGAATCAGAAGGATCAACCTTGATTCCAGAAAACAAATGAAGAATGAAGATACTTGAGGGAATATACGTGAGGAAGGCAGCGTATGCTGCTGGACGGGTTAGTTTTTGTTTGTTTTTCTTTGTTACGAGGAAATGTTCAGCGGGGAGGAGAGACTACATATAAGGAAATTACCACACTATAAAATCAGAAGGTATCAATACAACTTTTTTTTTTAAAGGCAATCCCATTTTAGTGCACGGAGACATAACAATCCTCTTGTCCGTCAAATAAAAGCAAAGTTTGATATTTAAGCCCTACCAGGAGAATGGGACCAGTTTAAATAAAATCTGGCAGCATGATATGATGAATCAAGTTCCATACTTGGAAGACCTGTGTTTTAATTTGACCTCTCCTACTTACTAGCTTTGTAACCTTGGAGTAACCTCTTTGAGCCTGAACCAATTCTCAAAGACTCATCTACTAAAGTTTTAGATATGTCTCTAAAATTTAGAGAACTGACCTGGAAAGAATGAGGAAGGTAAAATGGATATTTTAAGAATGACTGTAATAAAAATTTAGTATTTACTGTCTCCAAAGGTATTACCAAAAACTGGCTAACGACTAGTAGTTATAACAGTGTTTAAAGCATAAAGGGACAGGTAGCTTGGATCCATCAGTGGCATGAATTATAATGTATATAACCTTAAGCAAAGATAAGCTGTAGTCTGTAAAGTAAGCTGAATTTGAAGTCAGAAGGTAGAGCCACTGAATTTGAGAGTTAGAAACAACTTCACTGGCCATCTATTACAACCCATACATAAAAGGAATTCCTACAATAATCTACCCAACAAGTGGTCATCTAGCTTTTTCTGGCAGACTTCCAAGGAAAAGGAACCCACTCATCTCTTTTTTTCTAATTATATTTTTAAAAATTTGGAACTTAATCACTCAAAAAAATTAACACTTCTGTATGTCGAATGTGTCCACGTTGATTATGGGAATGTGCACATGAGTTTGTCTAAATGAGGCTCATGGGGAAGGTTACACAGATATCTCAGGAATCTTGCCTGGAGTCTCTCTTCTCCAGAGAGGCTGATTCCTGCCTGGAGGGGAATAGGGTAGAAACTATATATGGGCTGACTACACAGTCACTGAAATCTCTTTCAACTCTCAAACTTGGTTCTTGCCTTTAGGAGATGTACTTTTCCTGACTGAATAGTAAGGGAGTTTGGATGGGTGAAAATTGGCCAAACCCTTGAAAAAGCTAAATTCAACAGTCAATCTGGACATTCAATCAGTTGGTGTGCTTCCTTTATAAATTAGACAGTTTCTTTAAGATAATGTAAAGACAATTTTTAAAAAAAGGGAAAAAGAAAATTGAGGTTCCTTGCTTCCAAAGAAAAACTTGTTCCTTCCTGAGTTTCCAACAGGAATCGAGGACCTGAGATTGACAAGAAACTACCTGTCACCTTGAGATAAGAAACCAAACTTTCCTGGGTTAAATTTCCTCTGGGCCTCTGAATTGCACAGAACACTAGAAATTTCCACAATGGACCCATGCAACACCAAAGGCATTCCAAAGAATTAATTAAGAAATTAAAACAAGTTAATATAAGAATAAACCGAACTGAGAAAGGCCCCCCCACAAAAGTGTGGGGCTTCCCAAAAGGGATTAAGTACTTGAGATTGATTACACAGGGTTACTAGGACATACCTTATTCTGTGGACCTTCCATCCACATGAGAATATCAGACCAGCTGTCTGGACTCATGTTACAGCAAGGCAAATGGGCTGGGTCTGCTCAGAAGTTTAAAAAAACAAAACAAAATATGAATGAGCTCCTATAGTGCACTCTAGTCAAACAAAAAGGCTAGGTTCCAGTATTATTCTAGGGCTATGACATCCTTAGTGCAGATATTAGCTTCCACATTCATAACAGACAGCGTAAGAACAGATATCAGTACACAAACATCACACCATGCAGAAATTATCTCAAATCAATTGGTCCAATTAAAATATAAAACAAAAAAAAAATGCTCATTTTTTCTCCAGTGGATCTTTGCAAAACTAGGGTATCTGAGGAGAATCCCAAGTAGAGAATCTCTCCATAGGGTCCCTGCAAATGCCCAAATATATCCCAGATAAACCTCCTACAGTGTAGCATCCACTCTGGGCTATTTCTCTTAACTTACACACACTAAGAGGTTAGGTCCCCACAGGACAGCTGCTACTCCTAGGTTAAAGGGGGTTTTTTGTGGGTAACTTTCTAAAACTCTAACTCATGAGTCCTCACTTGGGAGCTTCTGGATCAGACTACTACTGGTCAGCCAGGGGTCACAATCTGCTGGTAGCAAAGGCACTTGCTAAGATATCATAGTGGAGACTATTGCTATAAAATATTCCCTCCATAAAACTGGAGCACACTCTCCCACAAATACACACCGCATCCAAGGGGAGGATGAGCAGAGGTTTAATATGATGGTAGTATGACTCATATGTATGAAATATAGAGAAACAAGGTAACTCATTCCTCCTGAATTTCAGGAAGGCTCAGTTAAACTGTACTCCCAGGATTCGCTCATATCTGTAGCTCACCTCCAGAGCCGGGCTAGCTCTCTCTTGAGTCCATAGCTAGCTTTTTCTTTGTTGCTTGGTCTCCCTAGGTTACTCTCTGGTAATGGTATAAAAGGTTCCTCTTCCAGGTTGCTCCAGACTGGGTCGGTAAATTGAACCTTTTAAGGATCTTCAGCGGCATGGTCAATTTTCTCCAGGGCATTGTTGCTGTCCTTCTGATTTGTTCAGAGAAAGATAATTCAGAGAAAGATCAGTGATTGATAGGCATTGGGGGAACTAGAGTAAAGATGGCATAGGTAGAGCAGAACGAGAACATTGTACATGATCATGGCAATATTGTAATAATGATTGACCATGGAAAATTTAGCTACTCTCATCAATACAATGATCCAAGAGAATGCTGAAGGACTTGTAATGAAAAATGCTGTCTACCTCCAGAGAGAGAACTGATGAACTCTGGGTGCAGATTGAAGCATAATTTTTTCACTTTCTTTATTTTTCAGAATATGGCTAACATGGAAATATGTTTTGCATGATTTCACAGATATAATAATTGATATCATATTGATCACCTTCGAAGTGGGAGAGGGACTGGAGGGAGGGAGAGAATTCCGAACTCAAAAAATTGTTCAAAAGAATGTTAAAAAATAAAAAATAATAAATGTGAATATTTAAAAAAAAAAAAAGATGTTCAATGGAGTAAACATCAAGAAATGGGCAAAGAGAGGAAATAGTTAGCAGCTGCTAGTAGGGTAGATGTTTGGTAGTCAGCAAGGTTGGCCAACATAGAAGTAATGGAGGTGGTCAGTTGCTTAGTTGGGCACCAGAAAGGTGGTGAGGGAGGTAATAGTCTTTAGAACCAAAATGGAGAAATGTGGGCTGGACCACAGTTGGTGTCCAACTCTTCATTTCAGTTGTCTCTGACACCCATTTGGGGTTTTCTTGGCAAAGATACTAGAGCGGTTTACTATTTCCTTCTCCAGCTCATAATGAAACTGAAATTAACAGGGTTAAGTTGCCCAAGCTAGTAAGTGTCTGAGGTTGGATTTGAACTCAGTAAGAGGAGCCTTCCTGACTTCAGACCTGGATCTTTTTTACTGTGCTACCTAGTTGCCCTGGACCATAATATAACTGGGTAATTTGGAGTACAGGGAAGTAACACACATACAACCCTTCAGCTCTCCTTGACACGCTGTTTTCTATTAGAATGTAAGCTCCTTCAGGGCAGGGACAGTTTTCTCATATTTGTACCTCCAGTGCTTAGCACAGTGCTAGCACATAGTGGTGGTGGTGGTGGTTGTCCTTCATTCTCAGAGAGGACCAAAATGACATCACTAGACTAGAGTCAAGTTACAGTGTGTCCGACTGTGGCTGATCAGAACAATAAGAGCTTGGAACGTTCTACCACAGGTTGAGCACAGATAGTCCGTGTGAACATTTGGGGTGGATTCTCTAAATGTGTGTATCTTGCATTAAACTATTTCATTTCTGCTTTGCTCATAGAGCACAGCACCTTCTCTGATGTGGGCACTCCATGCTGAGTGGTCCCGTGCCAGTGTCTCCCATGTCACACAATCAATTCCAAAGTTCTTAAGAGAGACTATGAGAGTGTCCTAGTGTTGCTTCTTCTGATCACCATGTGAACACTTGCCCAGTGTGAGTTCTCCATAAAATAGTCTTTTTGACAAGTGTGTATTTTGCATTCAGACAATGTGGCCAGTCCATCAGGGTTGTGCCCTCTAAAGTAGAGTTTGAATGCTTGGCAGTTTAGTTCAAATAAGGACCTCAGTGTCTGATATCTTATCCTGCCAGGTGATCTTCAGAATCTTCCTGAGACAATTCAAATGGAACCCATTCAGTTTCTTGGCATGGCACTGGTATACTGTCCAGGTTTCACAGGCATGCAACAAAATGCTTGGCCATTTGGTGATTTTGGTCAAGTTAATTCACTTTTCTGAGTTTCTCTTTCCTTAATAAGAAAATAAGTGGGTTGGGCTTCCAGCTCTTACATTCTATAAATCTCTGTTTATAAAGCTATAATTAATGAAAAGGTGTCAATATCTGTCCTCTTATCTGTGACTTAGATGAAAACAAGCTCATTAAATTGAAGGATGACACAATCTTAAGAATGATAACTGAGGGCACTGTCCTAGTATTTGCAGGCCTAAGCTTCAAAACAGAGGAATCTACTTGTGTCCTGGGAGGGGTAAGAGATGGGACATGATCTAGGTTCTTAGTTGAGTGCCAGACCTGTTCCTTTGACATCGAAAGTATGGTACAATGCCCATCTTCTTGTTTGCCATGTGGAGTTAATCATCACCTAGCCACTCCTTAAACTTTACCCTATCAGCTTGCTCTTTGCCCCAGCCATTTGGAAAAAAATGGAGGGGGGAGGGGAACAAAAGAAAACAAGTTGAGGTGAATATTATTTGCTGACCTCTGATCTTTCTTCCCTGAGGAGAGGACTGCAGGTCATTTGAAGATATTAAATTGGGGTGTGCCAGTAAATATTTAATAACCTGTGTCTTAAAAAAAAAATTAACACCTTCTTCAGTCTAAACAATCAACAAAACAATAAATCAAGTCCTTATTTGTAGACTGATGATTTCTGAGGTATAAATACTCAAAATGAAAATTTAACAATAGTCTTCCAAGCAGGTTAGAGCTGACTCCAGCACACCTCAGGTGGTGTGTTTTTTTTTCACCCTCCACCCCTCCACCATGATTTGAGGGAGTTGATCCAGGCTGGATTCCTCATAACCTATATTCTGGCTAATTCTGCCTCAATTCCCTCCCCAAGAAAGAGAGAGACCCTGCTCTTTTTCTTAATTACCCCTATTCTCCCGTAACAGCAGCTGCACCCCCCTGCAGCTCCCAACCCACCCTAAATCAACAAAACACCAAACACTGGTAGCAGAAAGGACAAAAACCTCAAAATTATATCCTTTCATCTTACTCGTATGGTTTAATCAAAAGGTAAACTTTGGTATTAAACACCTCCACGGAAGGCAAATTAGGAGAGCCCCAGTCACTCACAGAGTCCATCCTGCACTTGGTAATATGTGCAAGAGGTCCTTCTAACCAAGCCTTCCAGGTCCTGTTTTCCAGGTGCCCAATATCCTGTCTCTTTAGTTCCTCTGTCCTGAATTCTTAATTTTCTAGCCTTTCATTTCTTAAAAAAAAAAAGATATATATGTATATATATATAATATTTTATTTTTCCTCAATTACATGTTATAACAATTTTTAAACATTTGGGTTTTTTTTTAAGTTTTGAGTTCCAAATTCTATCTTTCCCTCCCTTTCTGCCTCCCTCCCTGAGACGGTGAGCAACCATATAAAATCAGTGTGATCATGTAAAACATTTTTATATTAGTCATTTTGTACAAGAAGACTCAAATAAAAGGGGAAAAAAAAGAAAGAAAGTGAAAATAGCATGCTTCCGTCTGTATTCAATCAAAATCAGTTCTTTCTCTGGAGGCAGATAGTATGTCCTTTGGGATTCTTTTGGATCATTGTATTGCTGAGAATAGCTAAGTCATTCACAATTCTTCATTGTACAATATTGCTGTTACTGTGTACAATGTTCTGGTTCTACTCACTTCATTTTGCATCAGTTCATATCTTTCTAGGTTTTTCTGAAATCATCCTGCTTGTCGTTTCTTATAGCACAATAATATTCCATTCCATTATAATCATATACCACGCCTGCTTAGCCATTCTGCAATGGATGGGTATCCCTTCATTTTCCAATTCTTAGCCACCACAAAAAGAGCCACTAAAATATTTTCTTTACAAATAGGTCCTCCCTCCTCCTTTTTTTTGAAGTCTTTGGGATATAAACCTAGCAGTGCTAGATCAAAGGGTATGCACAGTTTTATAGCCCTTTGGGCATAATTCCAAATTGCTTTCCAGAATGGTTGGATCAGTTTACAACTCCACCAACAGTGCATTAGTGTCCCAGTTTCCCCACATCCCCTCCAACATTTATCACTTTCCTCTTTTGTCATTTCCTTCTCCAGCACATTTTACAGATGAGGAAACTGAGGCAAACAGGGTTAAGTGACTTGACCAGAGTCAAATAGCTCGTAAGTATCTGAGGCTAGATGTGAACTCAGGAAGATGAGTCTTCCTATCTCCAGACCTGGCACTCTATTTACTATGCCACCTAGCTGGCTCAACAGCATGAAAAATATGCTAAAACATGATAAATAAGCAAAACAAATCTACCATTGGTTATGTCCAAAAATGTTTGTCTTAATCTTCTCCTTGAGAGTAATATCTCTATGTCAGCAGGTAGGTAGCATGCTTCATCATCACTCCTCTGGTATCAGGGTACGTCATTTCATTGATCAAATTTAAAGTCTTTCAAAGTTGTCTTTCTTTACAATGTTGTTGTCATTATACCCACATACACTTACATATACAATTTTTTTTTCCTGACTTCCACCCACTTCACTTTGCATCAGTTCATACAAGTCTTCCCAGGATTCTCTGAAACCATTTCTTGTGTTACTCCTTAAGGCACAATAGTATCCCGGTTTCATTTATATACCATAACTTGTTGGGCCATTTGCCAGTTGTTGGGGACCCTTGCCTCTAAATTTCAAGTTCTTTGCTACAACAAATAGAGCTGCTATAAATATTTTTGTATATATGGATCTTTCCTCTCTACTTGATTTCTAGGGTATAGAGCTCATAGTAGTATTGCTAAATAAAAAATTAGTAACTTTTTCTGCAAGTTCTAAATTGCTTTCCAGAAACGCTGAACCAATTCACAGCTCTACTAACAATTTACTAGTAGCCTATGTTAACAAAACCCCTCTAGCAGTTGTCATTTTCCATTTTTTCCTCTTGCCAATCAGACACCTGTGAAATGGAAATTCAGAGTTGTTTTAATTTATATTTCTCTATTTGTTATTTAGAGCATTTTTAATATGGCTATTACTAGCCTTTTTTCTTTTTTTTTTTTTTAGGCAATTGGGGTTAAGTTACTTGCCCAAGGTCACACAGCTAGTAAGTGTCAAGCATTGGGTCTGAGGCCGGATTTGAACTCAGGTCCTCCTGACTTCTGGGCTGGTGCTCTATCCACTGCACCACCTAGCTTGCCCCTTGCTAGCCTTTTTTTAAAGAACTGTTTGTTAATATCCATTGATGATTTATTTATTAGGGATTGGCTCTTGTTCCTATCTGTTTAAATCAGTTCCTTATATATCATGGATATCTGATCTTTATCAGAGCAACTCCTTGCAAAGGTTTTTCCCAGTTAACTATTTCTAATTTTAATTGATTTTATTTTGTTTGTGCAAAAACTTTTCATTGTATATGACCTTAATTGTCCCTTTTATCATCTGTGATGCTCTCTAGCCTATATAGACGTAGTTACAAAAGGTATTTTCTTCCTTGCTCCTCTAGTATGTTTATGATATGACCTTTTATAACTAAGTCATATCCATTTGGAGCTTACCTTGGTATATGGTGTGAGATGTTGTTCTAAACCTAATTTCTGCCAGATTGCTTTCCAATTTTCCCAGCAGTTTTCATTGAACCCCAGTTGTTGAGATCTTTTGGTTTATTGTATATTATGCTTCAATGTTTGTTTCCTCTCTATGTTATATGATTCATATATTCCATTCACCAGTTTTTCTATTTTAAATAGTATCAAATACTTTTGATGATTATTACTCTATAATATAGTTTGAGATATGGTACTGCTAGTCCCCTTTCCTTCCTACCTTTTTTTTTTTTAATGATTCGCCTTGAAATTCTGGCCTTTTGTTCCTCCAGCTGAATTTTGTTATTATTTTTCTAGCTCTACATAATAATCTTTTCATAGTTTGATTGGTATGGCCCTGAATAACTAAATTAATTTAGGTAGCACTGTCATTTGTATTACATTGGCTTGACCTAATGAAGAACAATTTCAATCTCTCCATTTATTTAGGTTTGTCTTTATATAAGAACAATTTCAATCTCTCCATTTATTTAAGTTTGTCTTTACTTATAAGAGTATTTTGTAATTGTATTCCTTTTTGTCTTGCTAAGTAGACTCTCAAATATTTCATATATTTTGTAGCTTTTCAGTTTCATGTAATCAAAATCATTTATTTTATCTTTTGTGGCTCTGTCCTTTGTTTGATATAACTCTTATCAGCATAATGACTAACCATAATTCCAAAGATCTAATGATGAAACATATTACCCATCTCCTGATAGAGATAGGACCCAGAATGCAGAATGGAACAATTATTTTTTTGGACATGGCAAAATTAGTTTTAATTTGTTTATATAATTTTAATGGTTTTTTTTCTTCTGCTCTCAATTTGAGGGAGTGAAGTAGAGGTGGGAGAGTGAGGAGGCAGATTTGGGGTGATTAAAACAGATTACACATACCTCTCTATATATTATACATATGTATATATATAATATATATAGGTGTGTGTGTATATGTATGTATATATGTGTGTGTGTGTGTGTGTGTGTGTGTGTGTGTGTGTGTACATACATCTCTTACCCATAGCTCTAAGAAGCATATGTTCTGCCTGGAAGAAAGATTTAAGGAGGAAAGACTATAGTTTAGCTTTAAGCATCTGGGAGATATGAATTGAGGAGGAAGGGAAAAGGGAAAGCTCTTGGTAAACAGATTTAATTTTTTCAGTGAAATATGAGGCAAGGTTCTCAGTTGAGAGGGGCGGGGGAGAGTGGGAGCTACAGGAGATCATATACTCTGAAATCCAGTGACTACAGCCTCCTTACTATTCCTTGTAGAAAACACTCCATCTCCCCACTCTGAGCATTTTCACTGGCTGTCCTCCATTACTAGAATTCTCTCCTTTTTGTATTCCTGGCTTCCTTCAAGTCCCAGCTAAAATTCCACCTTCTAAAGAAGCCTTTCCTGATCTGCCTCAATGCTTGTGTCTTCCTGCAGTTATCTCCAATTTATCCTGTATATATCTAGTTTGTAATTAGCCCTTTACATGTTGTCTCCCCCATTAGACTGTGGGATCCTTTCTTTTGCCTTTCTGATACCCCCAGTGCTTAGTACAATGCATGGGCACATAGTAAGTGCTTAATAAATGTTTATGACTGATTAGCTTGTTCATGAAGAAGGGTTTGCCTTGGCAATGAGAAGGGCTATCCCTTCATGTTGGTTGGTTGTCCTTGGTGCTTGAAGAGGACCAAAATGACATCACTTTGTTGGAGTCAAGGTACGGTGTGTCTCACCGTGGCTGATCAGACCAATATGAGCTTGGAAGACTCTACCACAGGTCAGGTACAAATAGTCCATATGAACGTTTGGAGTGGAGATGTCTCAAAATTTGTGCATCTCATGTTTCTTTTGAGTTACTGAAGTTCTGCTTCACTCGTAGAGCACAGCACCTTCTTTGATGTGGGCGTGCCACGCTGAGCAGTCCTTTGCCAGTGTCTTCCACAACATGCGATTGAGTGCAAAGTTCTTCAGAGAGACCTTGAGATGTCCCTGTATCACTTCTTCTGACCACCATGTGAGCACCTGCCTTGTGTGCGCTCTCTGCAAAATAGTCTTTTAGGCAAACATACCCTTGGCATTCGAACAATGTGGCCAACCCATTGGAGTTGCCCTCTCTGTAGTAGAGTTTAAATGCTTAGCAGTTTAGCTCGAGAAAGGACCTCAGTGTCTGGTACTTTATCTTGCCAGGTGATCTTTGGAATCTTCTTACAACAATTCAAATGGAATGATTCAGTTTCCTGGCACGGCGTTGGTATGCTGTCCAGGTTCCACTGGCATACAACAATGAGGTCAGCACAATGGCTCTGCAGACCTTCAGTTTGGTAGGCAGCCTAATACCTCTTCTCTACCACATTCTCCTTTGTAGCCTCCCAAACACTGAGCTAGTTCTGGTAATGCATGCATCAATCTCATCATCTATGTGTACATCTTTGGAAAATACACTGCCAAGATAAGTGAATTTATCCACAGTATTCAAAATTTCTCCATTTGCTCTAATCAATGCTTTCTCATATGGATGGCGTGGTGCTGGTTGGTGGAGGACCTGTGTTTTCTTGGTGTTAATTGTTAGGCCAAAATTAGCACACACACAGCAGAGAATCATCCATACTTTATTGCATCTCAGCTTTAGAGGCTACATTGAGTGCACAATCATCAGCGAACAAAAAATCATGCACCAATTGTCCCTCCACTTTAGTCTTGGCTTATAGCCTTTTCAAGTTAAATAATTTATCATCTACTGATATGATGCCCATTTTTGACATCGTTGAAGGCTTCTAACAACATTGTTGAAAACATCATGCTAAAAATCATGGGAGCAAGCACACAGCTTTGTTTCACTCCATTGGTGACTGAGAAAGCATGATAGCATCACCCATTATCCAGAACCTGGGCAAGCATGCTGTCATAGAACTGATGTACAATGTTGATAAACTTCCCCGGGCAACCACATTTGGACATAATTTTCCACAAGCCCTCACAACTGACAGTAGCACAGGCCTTAGTCAGATAGATAAATGTGTACAGACATCTGTTCTGCTCCTTGAATTTCTCCTGGAGTTATTGGGAGCAAACACCATATTGACCATTCCTTGGCTCTTTTTGAAGCCACATTGACTCTTGGGTAGATGACCATTTTCCAGATGAAGGATCAGCCTCTTAAGGAGGACTCTGGCAAGAATCTTGCCAGCAATAACTAAGAGAGATACTCCCTTGTGACTGTCACAAGACAATCTATTTCCTTTACCTTTATAGAGATAGACAGTGGAGGTAGACGAACTCCTGGGGGATAACCTCCTCTTGCCATAGACCCTGGAAAATTTCAGTCAGCTTTTGTATGAGCAGTGAACCCTTTGCCTTGTAAATCTCAGTTAGAATAGAATCAACACCAGGCACTTTCCCACACGAGAGAAGCCTAACCACATTCAAAACCTCTTTTTCAGTTGAAACTTCAACTAGGGAATGAATGACTTCAACTTGAGATAAATGGTCAATGGCTTCAGCATTGATTGATGATGGTCTGTTGAGAATACTATGGAAGTGTTCAGCCCAACTCTCTACGATCATGTCCTTATCACTAATCAATGTGGCTCCATCAGCACTGAATAGGCACCATAGGTCTTTGGCCCATAATAGCCTTCAGGGTATCATAAAAGCTCTTGTGATTGTTATTATCAGCATAAAACTAAATTTTATCTGTCTTCTTCTTGAGTCAAGAATCCTGTATCTCTCTAAGCACTTTACTTTTGATGGACTTCAATGCTGCCTTCTTAGAGATGGATGAACTATCACTGGCAAACCCTGTGGAGTTTTCATTTTTCATTTAGCAGCTTCTGAATTTCCCCATCATTTCCATCAAACCAATGTTCGAGTGTTCTGGTCCAATGAGTAAATGCAGTGCTATATACCAAATCTCTGAAAGCTGCCCACTCCTTTTCTGCTCCACTCTTGTCAACTGTGTATTGGCCCAACTTTCCCTCCAAGTTAGCAACAAACTGTTCACACAAGTAAAAGCACTGCAATCTGTTGACATTAAGTCTTCTGGTAGTCGTCTTTCCTTGGGGCTGCCACTTTTGTTGAATATGAATATTTAGCTTGGAGAGGATGAGTCTATGGTCAGTCCAGCACTCTGTGCCATACATCACTTTTGTCAGTCTCACATCCTGTCACTTCTCCTAACAATGACATAGTCTATTAAATGCTAATGTATGCTTCGAGGGTATACCCACAAAGCTTTATTGCATTTAGATAAACAGAAGACAGTGTTGGTAATGAGAAAATCATGAGATGTACAAGTCTTCAGTAGTAAGTAACCATTCCTATTGCTGTTTCTGACTCCATTCCTCCCAAGGACTCCCTGACATGTCTGGTAGTCTGTGCCTACTCTTGCATTAAAGTTACTCAGAATTTTAAGGTTGTCCTCGTTTGGTACATTGATGATGAAGGTCTCCAGTTCTTCATTTTATATATGTGTGTGTGTGTGTGTGTGCGCGCGCGCGCGTGCGCCGGCCTTGTTTCACTCAGGGCTGCTATTTGGATGCAATGCCTGCTGAGTTCTCTTGCAGTAAGAGCTGTTCATCTTTTGGGTCTACTGGATTTTTGTGTTGTCTATAAGTGTGTGCATATTCCATATATTGATGGTGACTGGAATCATCTTTGCAAAAGCTTTTGTGCATTTTTTTTGTGTTTCAATTGGATAAAGTTGAAGTTGGATGAAGTAGAAAAATTTTAGGACACCTTTTCTAGCCCCTTGTGATCCTTAAAAGGCTGTTCAGACATACAGGGGGCTGCCAAATCTCACTGCTGCTTCCAGTGAGAATACAACCCTATGTCCTAGGCCACCTGTGTGCAGGGTTGTGACTACAGCTCCCAGTGTAACCACACCTGCTGCTCTGTCACTTGCCTGTCACCATAGGACTTTGAGGTAGGTAAAAAAAATAAAATAAAATAAAATGGTATGGGTCATGTCTTTTGATTTGCACAGAAACTGGATTTAAGTGAGGCAGAGTTGGGTGAAGTCATTGGTCTCACTTTTCCAGTTACTGCAGTCCAGTAGCAAAACAAAGTCAAGACAACTAGTGATGGTTCAAGATGCAGTGGATGACCTTGGTGTCTGATGTCTAACCAAGCTCTAAGTGCTCTAACCACTCCACAATGCATGCTTAAGTTGCCTTCATGGCCATTGGAACAAATTTTTCTCATCCGACCATTTTGCCAGAGGAAGTCTTCACATGCTTGGGATAGACATCCCCCTAACTCACCAAAGGGTTTGAGACCTCTTGGTTACCCTCAACTTGGTTTAGCCCATCTGCTAAAATGGTTTACTGGGTTGTGGCCATTGCACATGCCATAGGTGAGAATTGGGTGAATCAATTGGACATTAAAGGTGAAAAGCGGCCCTGAAAAGCTTTCAGCTGCCCTTTACTAGAGGTACTGGTCTTTCCTGAATACATCCTACACCCCATCCCTTTATGTGACACAGGGGTGAAGGAAGAGATGGTAGCAGAAGGCATCTAGATGATATCAGATGAGGAAGGAGAAATGAAAGTTCTCCATGAATGATCTCAATTTTTTTTGAGTGAAATATTCAGCAAAATTTTCAGCTGAGAGGGTGGGAGAGGAGGAGCTGTGGGAGGTTTGAGGAGGGATGAAAGGTTTTGGAAAAGTCAATGTGGCAAGTGAGATAGTGAATCAATTAGGGAGATATAAAAAGATTGCCTTGCCACAGTGAAGACCCAGTTGAGATCATATAAAATAAATTTGTAGTAGATCAAGTCAGCACAGTTTCTCCAGCTTCATTTAGCAGCACATGAGTAGTAATAAAGGCAGAAGATGGTAGGAGTAACCAAAGGTAAAGTGTGACCCAACAAAAGGTAAGAAGATAAGGGAGCAAGGGACTCAAAAGAAAATGACAATGTAGAATTGAACTGGTTCACCAAAGGATCAAGATAGAGAGTGGAGGAGTTAGAATAGGGGTGATAATCTAGGAAAGAACTGAGGGTGGAAGGATTGTAGGTTCGAATCCTGGGTCTCACTGCCTTCATGGCCCTGGACTTAACCTTTCTGGTTCTCCATTTCATCTTCTGTAAAACGAGAGGATTGACTAAGATGACCTATACGGTCCCTTCTAGCTCAAAATCTGTGATATTATGAGCTATGAGCAGACATGGAATGAGAAAGCCAGTGGCAGATCCTAGCCAGAGTAGATTCCAAGAGGTGATAACAAGATTGCATTGAAATCTCTAATCATTTCCATTCCAGAGCCATGTGTCTTGTAGGAACCTGTTTTACAAACTACTCAGGGGGAAAGAGATAATCATGCTGTTTTCATTTGGTTATGCATGTGATATTATTTCCCTTTTATTTTTTAATTGTTTTAGGCCTGATTAAAAGTTTTACTCACTCAAGATTATCTCTTGCCTGGGTCTTGTCAGTATGGTGACCAACTAGAACTGGGTGACTTTAGAAGTTCCCATTTTCAAACTCAGAGTAAAATGAGCCAGATGAGGAAAACTGCCATTGAAATATTCCTGTCATTGGAACCATGATATAAACCTGAGATAATAATAATAACAGCAGCAGCAATAATAATAATGTTTATATAGTGCTTTAAAATTTGCAAAGTGCTCTAGTTTGATCAATATAAACTAATTGCCACAACAAGGAGACCAAAAGAGTCTAAAAAGAACCTTAGCAGGCCTATGACTTACTTAGGACTGAAAGAGATGGGCTGCTAAAAACACTGCTGCATCAGAACATAAGATTTATAAAATCTTGCAAAGAAAGATGATAGATGATTATGAGCACCATTACCTCACAAAGTAGAGAGAAGCAGTGGAGGACAAAATCACTTTTTAAAGTTTGGCAAGGTATCCAACTAAAGCAAAGGACATTTAAAGATTAAAAGGATTGTAAATAGAAGAAAAATGGAAAAGATCCGCAAAATCAGTTTAACAAACTTTTATCCACCAGTCCAATCTAATCCAATAAACATGTGTTAAGTGCTAAGTGTTGGCAATAGAATTTAAAGAAAGTCCCTGCCTTCAAAGAACTTACAATCTAAACCCACCAAAGACAGTGGCACCATCACACTGGGAAGATATAACATCACAGTCTCAGATGTGTTTGTATAGGAGGAAGAAATGACACCAAAGAGAACAAAGATAGTAAAAACAGACAAACTGGAGCAAGTGTATATCCATGCTGGAGGTAATAGCTATGGTGAGGCTGTTGAGGGACTGATGCACAAAGTATATGAAGGAGAAGACAGGAAGGTGTAGGAAAAAAAATGTGGACTTTATTAATTTTTTTAAAAACCCAACAACTAAGAGAATATCAATAATTACCCACCTATATGTCTACTCTCCCATCTCTACAAAATTGTTATGAGTTGTCTATACACAAATTGTGTGCATCCTTAATGAGAGTATTGGGAGGGGACAAGCAGACTGTCACAAATGATATTTAACAATGGGTCATATCCTTACCATTTCATAATTAGCTGAAATTTGTAGAGAATGTACGATCTCATTGTACTTATTGTTTGTTTATTATGAAAAAAAAATTTGATAGAACAAAATGCTCCTTTATGTTATTTTACATCAAAGTATCTCCCATCCATCCATCAAAATCATTCACTATTCTTTTGAAGATTGAACCAAGAAGGAATAACTCTATTCAATTACCCTCTGTTATTAAATCCTCCAAGAAATTGTGGATGATTGCAGGTCTCTTCCAGAAGGTTCTGCAGTGTCCTGGGGCTTGATGCAATTAGTACAATGTCACCCACAAACAGGAACATCAGGAGAACCTCACCATCCTTAAGGAATCCCTCTTTGACCTGGACTTTGTGATCTCCTTTGTTGGAGGAGATCCTCCAATACCTTTGTACAGTGTACATTTGAACTGATTACAGTACAAAATGATTACTAAATGTAGTATCTTGTAACTGACTACATCAAACCCCAGGACACTACAGGGTTTTCTGAAAGGCAGTAGGCAAACAGCCAGTAGTCAAGAAGAGCTGAATATAAATGACAGAGGGGGGAAATCTGCTGAAGAAGATAGTTGGACAGTTGGGGAATGTGTGAACAAGTTACTGTATTTCACCGCATAATCAGCACCACTGCATAATTGTTGCACTCTGGGTTTTTTGTTTGTTTTTTTCAGTCCAAAACTTGGTTTATAACCTTTCATCATGTAATTGTTGCATGGTATAATTCTGTTCATCACACCATTTAAAAGGTAAACAGAGCAGCAACGTATTCACCGGTGGCACATGGATACGCATTTATCTCTCATGCATTTCGAGCCTAGAATTGTCAACGCATGCTTATTGTCATTACATTTTCAAAAGCCAGCTTGCCTGGTTTGTTTAGAGGGCTGCAGTACTAACAGTATTGTCACTCAACCCAATGCAGAGCCATTGACACAAGGAACAGGCAGGCAAGTAAAGCTGCCATGAGCAAGTCACATATGGTAAGACTTGCATCTTCCCACACTAGCTAAACTGTACAGTTGTCTGCCATGATGGCTGAGACCTAAAACCAAAGATTAGTATCCTTAAAGGAGATGATAAGAGAGGACCTAGCTAGCCTCAGTGAATTCAAGTCACCTGATAAATTACATCCCAGGTCCTGAAGGAAATGGTAAACATGGTTGCTGAATCATTGTTTATTATCTTTGTGGCACATATTATTAAAGGGATTATTAAAAGGAACATCTAGAAAAGGAAGTGGAGATAACAAAGAGTAATGAACTACATCAAAAACCAGTCTTACATGAACACTATTTCTCTTATTACTTGTCTAGCCAGCCCTTCTTAGTATCCTTTACTGAATCATCATCCTTATTTCCAAAATGTGAAAACAATATACATAGTAACAGCAATATTGTAAAACTAATCAACTATGAAAGACTTACTAACTCTGATCAATACAATGATCCACTACAACTCCAAAGGACTCATGATATAAAATACTATCCACCTCCAGATAGAGAACTGATGGACTCAGAATGCAGAATAAGGCAATTTCTTTATTTTTCTTGCGTCTTTTTTTTTTCCCAGAACATGGCAAGTGCAGAAATATGTTCTGTATGACTTCATATGTATTTCTTGCCTTGACAACAAGTGAGGGAGGGAGAGAAAGGAGAGAATTTGGAACCAAAAATTTTTTAAATTAAGACAAAAAATGTAATTGGGAAATTTTTAAAAAATAAATTAAATCTAAGAAAACTCCAAAAGACTCATGATAGAAAATGCCATCCACATCCAGAGAAAGAACTATGTAGTCTGAACGCAGATCAAAGCATACTAATTGCTCTCCTTTTCTTTTGTTGTTTTGTTTTATTTCTTCTTTCTTGTGGTTTCTCCCATTATTTCTAATTCTTCTATACAGCATAACTAATGTGAAAATATGCTTAATATGAATGTATAAGTAGAGCCTAAAAATAAATTAATTAAAATGCAATAAAACATTTAAAAAAAAGAAGATAGGATGTAATGGGGTCACTCATGAATGTTGAGGGCTTTACCTTGGCAAGAAGGGTGACCTCGTTTTGTGAGACAGAGGTGAAGGAGAAGATGGTGGCAAAAGACACCTAGGAGATATGAGTTGAGGAGGAGGGGAGAAGGGGAAACCCACAGAAATTTGTCCTTTCTATCTACATGGGAAAGACCAAATGGATAAGGAATGTCTATTACTAAAATTCTAACCTACATTTGGATGGACATCCTATAAAGTTTGTCCGCCAGTTTGTCCAAGCATATTTGGGACAGTCAGAGGTGAATATTTATTTAACAACTGGTTTTCTGAAAATGCAGGACACACTTTGAAGTTTAATTTATATTATTAACATTTTTCTGTCACTTTCTTAAGCTTAGATAATCAATAAAATAATAAATCACACTCCAATTTGTAGTATTTGCTGATTTCCAAGGTATACATTCTCACAATGGAAATTTAACAATGGGTTCTCTTAAACGTGTAGGAGCTGTTTCCTGCACCACTCTTTAGTGAGTCAGTACACTTAGACCAAGAGTTGGTCTTGAGGTTGAACAGATGGAGGAGAATGGACTAAATTGCCTTTAGGACAAAGCTTCTTTCCTGACTCTAAGCTTCCCCTGAAAGCAAAAGCTCAACTTTTTAAAAATTAAATATTCTACCAAGGTTTCTACATGGCAGAAGATTTTAGAATACAGCTTCTAAATGAGTATCACACAGAGGGCAATGGAGAGAGACATAGTGGGTGTGAACAGTCTACAACATATAACCAATGAGGGGGCAGCTAGGCGGCACAGTAGACAGAGCTCCAGCCTTGGAGTCAGGAGGACCTGAGTTCAAATCTGGCCTCAGACACTTGACACTTATTAGTTGTGTGACCCTGGGCAAGTCACTTAACCCCCATTGCCTCACCAAAAAGCAAAAAAAAAAAATATATATATATATATATATATACATTATATATATATATACATATATACATATATATAACCAATGAGAAACTCCCAAGAAGAACTAAAATAAAAGCCAAGATCAAGGAATTGTATGATAAGAAGAGAAGATGGGGGGGGGTCATGTGGCAAGAACTAGGACAACTAGTGGACAACCAGAGTGTTCCACTGATAATCTAGAAATGTCAGGGGGGAAAAAACAAAGAAGGCCTCCATCACATTGAGTGAACCTCCCATAGTTAATTTATGGGAGAACAAGAGTCACACACCATAGGCAAGCATGGAGAGATTGAGATATGGATCATTGGAAGGAACTCCCTAAACAATGAATTCACAAGTGCATTTGAATATGCTTCTCTGCATTCACCATGTTCATCTTTTCATATAGCACAATAATATTTCATTACACGGATTCCATTGCTACAGCTTGTTAGCACTTCTCCAGCTAACATATATACTTATTTGTTTTTGCAAATTATCTTTTCTTTTTTAAAAAAATTATGAACTTAAAACCATCAACAACATGGGCATTTCCATATACAAAAAGAAAAAGAGAATTGTATTGGAGACCATGAAGTTCTATTACATACAGCCTGTTTTTTAAAGTATATATTACATTTAAAACAGTAGAACCAATACTGGCCGAATTGTCTATGACTCCTTACAAATGTCCTTCTCTTTTCTGTGCGTTTTAAAAATATTTTATTTTTGTATCTCTATCATTACCCATCCCCCTAGGCATCTGTTTTATTTTCAGTACTTTATTACTACAAAATGTTCTGCTATAAATATGTAGGTGCAAAAAAAATAAATATGTTGGTGTATATTGGGCTTTTCTTTCTATAGTTAACCTCCTGCCTAGCAGTGGGACCTCTAGGTCAAAGGGTACAGACATTTTAGTTACTTTTTTGGTATAATTCTGGATCATTTCTTAGAATGGTTGGACCAAATAATTCACAGCTCCACCAAGAGTGAATTAGTGCATCTGCCTCTAACAACCCCTCTAACATTGTTTATTTGTCATCTTTGCTTATCTTGCTGTATGTGACCTAAAACTTCAGAGTTGATTTGATTTACATTTCTCTTATCAGTGTATCACACATAAGCTCTGAGACAACTTTTCTATCTATACTCCAACTAGAAGATAAGGTCCCCAGAACAAGTGTACTACTCTCAGGGTTCTAGGCACATTCCAGAAAGACAGGGAGTGTCCTTCTAATGCAGTAGCTCACAAGATCCCATCTGATGTGTAAACTCCTAATATCATTCACTAATTAACATCTCCCCAATGTCAACATAAACAGTTGATTTCTCCTCAATATCACTTGACAGTAATTGCCACCCCAATATCAATTTGACTAGATGAATCTCTTCAATATCATTGATAACTAATTAATATCAATCAGTTTTTACAAAAAGATATTTACCGAGAAAGGTTAGCAAGGATAGAACTACAAAATCATCTTCCCCTCTTCCCCTCAAACTAGGGCACGCTTTCTCTATGACACACCCATATAGTTGCTAGGAAAGAATGCTCAACCTTAAAGGGATTTCTCCAAAGAGTTCTCTCAACCAAGTTCATTTCTGAATGTGGCACAGTCAATGGATGAGCTGGTGTTTTGCTTGCAGGATGCAGTATTTTGACTGTTGGGTCAATTTGCTGTTAGGCTGGGTGAGCAAGCCACTCTTCCATGGATAGCTCTTCACTACCCTTAGCTAATGCAGTTTCATGCAAACTGCCATGAACTCCAAGACCTCAAGATCACTTTGCAAGACCTCAGGTGACTCTTCTTACCTCTTGAAGATCACAGGATTGTAACCTGGTCTATCTGATACTCATTTATCAAAAAAACAGAAGAAGAAAGAAGATATATAACAAAGGAAAAAAGGAACAGTGGTTCCATGTCTTGTTCATGGCCACATGGTAACATGTACGTGATGCTTGCCCCCACCTGGAAGCTCAAATAATTTCTTATTCCTTACTCAAAAGCATCCAGGGAAGAGAACAATCTTTCTTCTGTTTGTGCCTTCTTATGCACACTCAGTTCTGGCTCAGCAGCCAATTAGAAGGCTTTCCATCACCAAGCAGTAAGCAAATAGGAAACACTCAAAGAATATATCTACATGAGTGCACACTGCCTCTGGGAGGGGGGAGGAGGGGGAGGAGCAGAAAATTTAAAACTCAAAATCTTATGGAAGTGAATGTTGAAAACTAAGAATAAATTAATTAATCATTAAAAAAACAACAACAAAACAAAACAAAAAAAGAATATCTCTACATGTTGTGGATCAAGGAGCAGAGCTTCCTAGTATAC
Source organism: Vombatus ursinus (assembly GCF_900497805.2). Classification (NCBI taxonomy): domain Eukaryota; kingdom Metazoa; phylum Chordata; class Mammalia; order Diprotodontia; family Vombatidae; genus Vombatus; species Vombatus ursinus. The sequence continues at coordinate 4,305,019 of NW_020950547.1, read as the reverse complement.
ATGCCCCAAAGTAGACTCATTAAGCCTCAACGTGGATATGAAGCAAGAAAATAACACTGCACGTGTTCTAAGGATTGGGCCAACATTGGCCAGTCCTTCATTATATAGTAATGTGAAACAATCTTTTAAATAGTTATTAATAGTTTGCAATTCTTCCATTGAGAACTGTTTGTTCATATACTCTGACCACTTTATCTTTTAAGAAATGATCTCTGGTATTGAAGAAAAAATACAAATACCATGCTCTGAATTTTAGATAGAAATCTGTCAGAAACAATTTTATTTAATTTAACATAAGTAGATAGAGTGCCAGGCCTGGAATCAGGAAAACCTGAGTTCAAATCTGGCCTCAGACACTTATTAACTGTGTGACCCTGGGCAAGTCACTTAACCCTATTTGCTTTAGTTTCTTCATCTGTAAGATGAGTTGAAGAAGGAAATGGCAAACCGTTCTAGTATCTTTGCCAAGGAAACCTTAGAAGGGATCATGAAGAGTCAGTTACAACTGAAACAACTAAACAACAAAAATAACAATTCTGAGGTACCACCTCATACCCAATCAGATTGGCTAAGTTGACAAAAAAAGAAAAATGACACATGCGGGAGGGGCTCTCAGAAAACAAGTACTTTAATGTACTGTTGGTAGAGCTAAGAATTGGTCCAACCATTCCAGAAAGCAATTTGGAATCATGCCCCCAAAGCTATTAAACTATACATACCCTTTCACCCAGCAAAACCATTATTGGGTCTGTACTCCAAAGACATCAAAGAAAGAGTAAAAGGACCTATATCTACAAAAATATTTATAGAGGCTCTTTTTGTAGCAGCAAAGAATTTGAAACTGAGGGGATGCCCATCAACCGGGGGAATAGCGGAATAAGTTATGGTATTTGAATATGATGGAATACTAGCCGGCTATAAAAAATAACGAAGGGGATGATTTCAGAAAAACCTAGAAAGACTTGTATGAACTAATGCAAAGTGAAGTGAACAGAACCAGAACAATTTATACAATAACAATATAAAAAAAATCAACTCTGAAAGACTTAGGAACTCTGATCAACACAATGACCAACCACAGTTTCAAAGGACTCTTGAGGAAACATGCTATCCACATTCAGATAAAGAACTGATGAATTCAGACGGTAGACTGGAGCATATTTGCTTTTCTTTCTTTTTAAGTTTTTGGACATGACTAATCTGTGCATTTGTTCTGCTTGACTATACATATTTGCAGTGGACTTTGTTTTTCTTGCCTTCTCAAGGGATGGAAAAAGGGGTAGAAGGAGAGAGAATTTGGAACTGAAAATAAAATTCTATTTTAAAATGTTTTTCAAATTTAACATTGATCTAATATAGGAGAAATATTTTTATTTTTTAAAATTATTTTCAAAGTTTTTTTTTTAGCTTAGAGATAGATGCACAAACTGGCATAATCCTTCCCCACCTCATACTCTTGGAAATGACTCTTTGCCCTAAGATGGTTTGAAGTAATATTTGTAGGCATCTTGAACAAGGACAAGATCATATGTTAAAATACAATTTGTGGTTAACATTCCAGAATAGTCACTACAAAAGTTCCTAATCCACTCCCCTCAAGGACTGAAAAGACTTTCCTCCCTGGGATCAATATCTTAACCAGGAATTTGAAAGAAGATATTGTTGATATTGTTCTTAGGTGGATGACTTTTGGTGGGTGGAGAGTAAATGATCTTATCTAGACATTCCATTTCCCTAAGAAAGGCCTTAGCTTTGTTCCACCCACTTTCCTTAAGGGAAAAGTTTAGTCTAGGAAAAAAATATTATTTCTTAATATTTTTAGTTTTGTAAAAATACGGTTTTTAATATGCTTACATAATCCTCTTTTTGTACTTCTTGCATAGTTTTTTGAAGCACGCTTTGTATTTATCAATTCTATGATCTCACTTTTGTGCCTGCTAATCAGTAGCAAGATATATTACTCTAATTGGTCCAAAATATGGAGTTTTCTATTGTGCTTTAATACAGCATGTGCAACAAAGTACTAAAATGACAACAACTATTCTAGATGTTATGACAGTATACCAAGTGACATAATAGGATTGGATCATTGCCTTGAATTGGGATACAGAAAACAGCAGTAGAAAAAGACAAAACCCAATGTTATAACATACTGAAGTCTCCAGCCAGTTCTTTAACCTCCTGAATAGTAGCTGTAAGTCTGTATAGAATAATAAAGTTGTCTGGGGTCAAAATGGCACAATTTAAAGGCAATTGGAACTCCAAGTGCCATTTACTCTACTGGTCAACTGGCCAGTTGATAGAATGATCCCTTTAGCCAAAACTAGTACAGAACAGGTGTAGCTAGGTGGTATAATGGACAGAGTGTTGGGCTCAGGAAGACCTGAGTTCAAATTTGGCCTCAGACACTTACTAGCTAGTAACCTGGGCAAGTCACTTAACCCTGTTTGTTTCAGGGTTCTGTAAAATGAGATGGAGAAGGAAATGGCAAACCATTCCAGCACCTTTGCCAAGAAAACCCCAAATGGAGTCACAAAGAGTCAAACAAGACTGAAACAATGGAATAACAACAACAACAATTATGCAACAAGTATTCTAATTCTATATACTAAGTTTTCCAAGAAAGCTATCATTCTCACCTGGAGAGTGTACTTATTGTCATATGTTGGAAATCCAGCAAGACTTACCAAATATTGCAACTACATCTTCACCTCAAAATTTTGTGCCCACAGCAACTGGATCACTGTATAAAGGTCAGGAAGTTCACTAATTTCCTATTCCATACTAAACATCTGGCATTTTTCCAGGATCACTTATTCTGAACTAACTAGGCTCCCCTGGGATTTTAGCCCCTACACATCACAGTTGATTTATTCCCACGAGTGTACTTCCCAGGGTCTCGGAATCAGGACCCAGATTCCCTCATGGGGCCATCATTATGGAAGGTACACCTTGAGCAGCTGCACTCCCAACCTTATGACTTCCAGGCATTACTATGGCCACGGGTTGGAAGGAATTTCAGATTCCTTGAACTATCCAGCTAATACAGATAAGTGAAATCATGTTACGGTTCATAGTCATTTAAGAAATTCCGGACCTTAGAGCATTACTCCTCTCCATTGGAGTTTCTCAGCCTGTTAGACCATCTCACCCATTAATAAGGAGAGTTCCTTAGAGCACCGACTCTGGAGTCAGGAGGACCCGAGTTCAAATCTGGCCTCAGACATATAATAGTCACTTGCTGTCTGACTCTGGGCAAGTCACTTAACCCTAACTGCCTCATCAAAAATAAATAAATAAATAAATAAAAATAAGGAGAGTTCTTACTTGGTTGCCTAGTGTAAAAATGGTGTGGAGCTCTCTCTACCCAACCTGAAGCTGACCCAAAAGGTTTCTGTCATAGGCCCAGATGGAAACTGCAGAATTGCCTTTATCACAAAAATCTCCCATTAAATCTTACCTCTCCTAGGTAGTAAGGACACTCAGGTGCTACTCAGATCTAGTTAATTTGTGTCAATCAGACAGCTGTAATCTTACAGCAACAAGAGTATTGGAAAGCAACAGGTTGTTAAAGAGGGATGTTTTAAAATCACAGCATTTCACCATCTACTTTGTTTCCCAATTTAAATGTTTATTGACTGACTGACTGTAATAAGGTAGCAATTTTCATTGCTACCATTCTCAATTCACCATCCTCGGATCACCAGGGACCATGACCATTATCTTTTACCTTACAATACAGAATGGAGTGATATCATTGTAAAAAAACAAACAGCCCAACCATCAATGGCAACAAATTTGTGTGTTAAGCATTACATATATGTATATGTATATATACGCACATACATGTGTGTATTTATATATGTGTATACACACATACATGTGTGTATATATTTGTGTGTGTGTGTAAACTTTAACAAATATATTCCTGGCCATTAAGGCAGGAAGTAGCAGATAAAGACATGTAGTAGTAAATACAGTTGTTCTACCCACAATACATTTCACATTCCCAGGTAAACTTTTCATAGTTCCTTCCAGAAAGGCCCTCATCCGGACTAAATGTATAATTTTTTTGATTTGGCAGGGTTTGGGGCCTGTAACATTATTACAAGTCATAGTCTCTTTGTTCTGTTATGGCACATCCTCTTCTTTTGGACAAAGGAGGGGTTATTAGCACAACCACCATGTTCTTTTGCTTCAGGTCCTCTAGGAGCAATAGTCCCTTTACAGTGTGGTATAGATAGGTAACCTCAGTATTGAAGACGCTAGCTTTTGGCAGTAACTCGATAATCTGGTCATAGAAGTTTATCAACATTTCCCCTTGTGACTGCTTTGGAGTCTACTTGAACAGTAAATTTTAATTCATCTTTATATATACATATATTACATATATATACACACTCTATATATACTCTATATATACATACTCTCTCTATATACTACATAGATATATACTATAACAATAACATATTCCTCATTTAGCATTTAGTCATTTTAATACAATTTTAGTTGTAATTCAGTCAGCTTGTATGTTGACAAAAGACCCATCATGTATGCTGCTCTCTATAATTTATTTTATTAGCATTTCATTTACTCATTAGCATTTATTTTGCTATTAAGGTTTGCAAAGTGCTTGATCCTCACAAGGAGATGCTATCATTATCCACATTTTTTTAATAAGTTAACAGGCTAAGACAGTGGTGTCAAACTCAAATAGAAGTAGAACCACTACTGAGTTAGGAAAAAAAATCTGTGTTCCATTGTATTTTTTTCTATTTTGTTGAATATTTCCCAATTATATTTTGGTATGGTTTGGCTGCACTCAGGAGTGTTTCTGGGCTGTATGTTTGACATCTCTAGGCTAAGCCATACTAAGTGACATTTTCTCTGGCTGTCCCCCATACCTGGAATATTCTCACTCCTCAGCTCTTCTATTTTTTCCAATAATATTTTATTTTTCCTCAGTTACATGTAAAGACAATTTAACATTCATTTAAAAAAATTTTTAATTCCAAATTTTCTCTGTTCCTCCTTCACCACCCCTCTCACTGAGACAATAAGCAATTTGATATAGGTTATACATGTTCAGTCATTCTGCCATCTTTTACTGGAAATCTTCCCCAGCACCCCTTAATTCTAGTGCCTTCGCTTTATTATTTCCTATTTATCCTGTATATAACTTGTTTTATATATTTGTATGTTGTCTCCCCTATTAGATTGTAAACTCCATTCTCAGCAATACAATGATCCAAGACAATCCCAAAGGACTAATGATGAAGCATATTATCCAACTCCAGAGAAAGAACTGACATTGATTGAATACACACTGAAGCATGCTATTTTTCACTTTCATTTTTTTCTTTTATTCGAGTCTTCTTCTACAAAATTCCTAATATGGAAATGTTTTACATAAAAAAACAGATTGCAAGCTCCTTGAGAGTAGAGACTGTCTTTTGCCTCTTTTTGTAATCCCCAGGGCTTAGCACAGTGCCTGGCACATAGTAGGCACTTAATAAATCTTTATCGATTGGTTGACTTAACTAGTCACACAGCTAGTATCTATGGTAGGATGTGAACTCAGGTCTTCCTGAAACCAAGTCCAACATTCTACCAACTGTACCATCTAGCAGCTTCCTCATCTTGAGTTTGTTTTCCAACATTATATGCCCAGCAAATGAGACCAGTACAATATCATTGGCCTATTAAAGAAAAAATTCAACCAGAAATTTTAGACTGAAGCAACACCAATGAACACCAATCCCTTCTCATATCCTTCTGCTCAAGTGCATTTTACCAAGCTGTGGGGCAAGATAAAGCTGAATTGCCTAGGGTGTAAATGAGCTAGTCGGGCTGAGGAATGAAGATAAAGTCACAATTGATCTGCATGAGGGATGACCCCACCCTCACCCCCACCTCTAAATTGCCTGTTTGCTGGAGGATGCCTTAAACTGTAAAATCCCTCTGAGAAATCCCACTGTATAGTCTTTATACATTCTATGAGACAAAGATGCCAAAGCTGTTTCATGGCCTGAACATCCCATTTACCTTTTTTCTTCTTCTAAACCAGCTTCCAGGGAATAGGTTTACATTCACTCAGGGGGGAAGGGGACTTCACAGAGCAACAAATACTGGAATGTCTCATGTAGAATTGCCTGGGGTTATACAATTCCAATCCACTGACACAAATTTAACAGTCCCAGAGATAAAATGAAGACCTTTTGAAGAGGCTACTTACAGTAGTAAGGTTGTGGATTTCTAAAGAATAATCATCAAATGTACAATTTAAATCCAGTACAGTCAATTTCTAGTTGTTGAGGAATTTTACTTTTTTTTTTTTTTTTAAAGACTGGGTCTTCTCATTTTGCCCAGGCTAGAAATTTAGCAGCCACTATTAATCAGCAGGTTAGCTTTGGCCTGTGCTGTTCCCTACCTAGGCCAATTCTTCCCTCCTTAGGCAACCTGGTGTTTCCCCTCTTCCTCCAGGGACCCCACTATATTTGATAGGCGTAGCCCACTGCAGCTCAGAACTCCTGAAACGCAAGGAATCTAACAGCTTCAGCCTCAGCTCTAACCTCATTATTTTTTCCTTTAAACCCTCTCCCTTCCTACATTCCAACTACTGTAAAAGGTGACACCTTCCTCCTTGTTCCTCAAGTCTTCTCCCAGGAGTCATCCTGGATTCCTCATTATCTCTCAACAGCCCCCCTCTCCCATATCCCAACTGTTGCCAAGGCTTGCCAATTTCAGCTTTGTAACATCTCTCCAATATGGCACCGTCTCTCTTCTGATACTGCCACCACTCTGGTGCAGGCCCTTATCACCTCACACCTGGACTATTGTCATAGCCTGCCAGAGGCAGTTAGGTAGTTCAGTAGATAGAGGACTGGATCTGGAGTCAGGAACACCTGAGGACCCTGGGCAAGTTACTTAACTTCTATTTGCCTCAGTTTCCTCATCTGTAAAATAGGATAATAATAATAATAACACCTTATAGGGTTGTTGTGAAGACCAAATGAGATAATAGTTGTAAGGTGTTTAGCACAGTGTCTGGCACATAGTAAATACCATATAAATGTTAGCTATATTATTATGGTGGGTCTGCCTGCCTTGAGTCTCTCCCTGTTCCAATCTGTATATGTTATCACTCAGTTTATGTGATAGGTAACCTCTGTTGAATAATACTATCACAACACAGAGATTCCAGAGGCTAAGACCTAGGTTTTACTATACTTTAGCATAGGTTCAGAGCTTAGAAAAATAACTCTGAATACTGACTGATTAGGGTTCTAACAAAGCTAAAATATTTTCTAATTAAGTCAGAGAGGCAGAAAATAAATTTTGATGATACAACAATCTCATACAATCTCATATATTCCATAAAAGTCACACAGACCTAGTCAAACAGAATCATAATCTCATATATCTTCCAAGAAAACAGACCTAGCCAAACAACCTTAATTTTAGAGTGTATAGGTAAACCAAGTCAAGTTACAGATTAAACTACATTTAGAGGTTTGCAATGGACAGACTGAGAAGGGAGATTTACATGCCCCAAAAATAACCATAGGGTCAGAGCCAGTTGGGATTCTTTTACAACTAGAGCTAGTGAAATCATTTTGGCGAGATTTAAGCTAAAATTTGTAGATGCTATATTCCCTTCTTCCTCTCTTCTGGCTTATTATCTCAGAAATGTTTAAAGCCCTCTCCTTAATACCAGCATTCCATGAGTCAGGTTTTAGCCCAGCAAGTTAATACTAACCTCCCAGGAGACAGGTTTCAGACAAATAACCTCCTAATTCAAAAAGGCAGTCCCGAACCCCAGCAGAGTGAAGATTAAGTAAAGGAAATAAAAATCCCTCATAAGAAATCCACACTCCATTTAACCACTAAAGTGATTTTCTTAAACCACAGTTATGACCATGTCATCTCTCTACTCAATAAACTTTATTGCCAGTGGCTCCTTGTTTCCTCCAGGATCAAATATAAAGTGCTCTGTTTGGTATTCAAAGCCTTTTATGATCTAGCCCCCTCCTTCTTCTACCTTACTACCTAACACATACTCTTCAAACCAGTGACACTGGCCTCCTGGCTGTTCCATGAACAAGACATTCCATCTCTTAGTTATAAGCATTCTCTCTCTCTCTTTCTCTCTCTCTCTCTCTCTCTGTCTCTGTCTCTCTCTCCCCCTGATATTCTCCTTATCTCACCCAGGCTAGACGTGCAGAAACTACCTTCAGGCTGATTCACCCTACTGATTGTGAGAGGAACTTTGACCTGCTCTTTTTCTGACTTGGGCCCTTAGGTGTGAGAGGGATGAGGAAGGGTGAGAATTCAGAACTGAAAATAAAATAAATCCAAATTATAAAAAATTTTAGCCTAATCATTTTTGGCTAAGAATTTGCACATATTATTTCTCTAAGTGAGTAAGATGCAAATAACTGCAGGCTTTTCCAGGGACAAAGACATTTTTATATGCTCTGTTCTTCATTCTGAGGTTCTCCCAACTTTTCCCTAGTTGGACATTCAGCCTGCAAAATGGAGCATCTGTGCTCAAATCTCATTGCCTCACAGGAGGCTGATTCCAACTCCACCCCTATAATATGTAATCTGTTTTTTTTTGTTTTTTTTTCTGGGCATAGAGGCATCTTAAGCCTCCTTTCCCATTCCTAAGAATCAGCTGATCTTTATATCAGTCACCCAGGTAGGAAGAACCATTCACTAATTCTGGTCAAGCACTCCAAAATGACCAGCAGGATCTCTTGGTCAAGCAGTTCTTTGAGGATGCATGTGATCTTGTGGTCACACACCCCTTGACTGTGGAAGATGTACTGATTTCACTCCTCAAGCCTTTATGTCTCTAAAGACATAAAGACAGAACAGATTCTTAGATACTCAAGAAGTCACTACCAAACATTGAAGAAAATACCAAATTTGTCACTTTGAGCAGTTGGGAGTCCCTGAACAGAGAGTCACAGGGTTGTGGAAATCCCAGAGGAGCTGAGAGCAATTAAATTCCTACTCACAAACTGGACCACTAGGCATTGATCTGCTGTCCACTGCTGATCAGGTAAGGAAATTACCAGAATGGGCTCGATCCCCCTTGCTATCAGAAATGCTAGGTCTTATCCCTTCCCTAGGATCACCAGTGGTCTGGAATGGATGAAACTGGCTTAACCCCAGATTAAGTAGGTGACTTATGGCTATTAAAAGAAGGCCTTATACTTAACACCATTTAAGGCTTGTCCTATACACAACAAGGGGGCTGCTAACACAGACATGAACAAACAAGTGTAAAATACCTTTCTCTTACTGAGTATCTGAAAGACTTGACCTTTCCCCTTCCAAAGGTCAGATTTTGTAAGCCTAATCAGAAATCAGAAAGTCTGGGCAGCTCTTCTCCAAAATGCTTCCCATAAGGGTCTAAAAGTTTGATCATTTTTGTTTAGTTAGCCATAGAAGTCTTTTGAAGAGAAAGGGTCCTAGCTCTCTACTAGAGAACAGAAGGAATTTCATGACAAAGCAAGGACAAGTAGTACAGTTTTGAAAATAATGCATAGAATTGATCATATATGTAACCAGGGTTTTGCTTTGCACATGGTCAAATCACCTAAAATGGAGGCAGCCATTTTGAAAAAATGCCAGAGACCTGCTTCTGAGAGAATTCTGTGTCCCCCTACTACATGGGTTGGAGTGGCCTCTTTCCAGTGTCTGGGTAGTCAGAACAGGCTGTCTTTTAAAACGTCCAAGAATGGGATACTCTTTTTCCCCTAGCATCCAAAGAGGGTGAAGTACATGTTCACCCACAGCATGGGTACCATGAAATGACTAGGTGAAGGTAAGGGCTACCTTCCTTCATCCCACCTTATACCCTGTGGCTCCAAGATCCAGCATGGGGTTTGGTCCAGTCTATTTAGGCGGTTATTTTTTAATTCTAAGTATATGTGATGGATCTGGACTTGAACTGTAGGTATAAGGGCAAGCCTTTCCTGGGTAGACTGCAAAACCAGCCTGGAATACTGCTTCTAATGTTGGCAAGGCTTAAGTTTGGGTCCAGTAGGACACCACCTGTACCTAGAACTGAAAAGAACAAATGAAACAGCTCAGAACAAAAACCTCCACCTGATATAGAGTCATTGGGTAAAAGAGGAGAGGAGAGAAAAGTAACCCTTTCCTCTACCCAATCAGTTCATAGAACCTACAATGTGGAGGAACATGTCCTTCACCCTCTTTGGATGCCATGGGAAAGAGGTATCCCAGTCTCAAAGTTTTTAAAGACACAGCCTGTTCTGACTATTCTGCTGCTGAAAAAAGGTTACTCCCCATTCATGTGGTAGGGGAACATAGAATAACTTCTCTTAGAAACAGGTGCCTGGTACTTCCTAGGTGGTTGCCTCCATTTTAGGCAATCTGAGCATGGGCAAAGCCAAGTCTTGGTTACATAGACTTAAAAAGAAAGCAAGTAGTATAAAATGGAGATTTATAGTTTCATAAAAACACTTTTGTGTTCTGCTGTATATGGAAATGATTTTTTTTTTTTTGGTGTTTAAATCAGAATAAATAAAAATAGCCCTGAGGTTTCACTTCACACTCAATAAATTGGTTAAGATGACAGAAGTCATAGTCAATATTTGAGGGATTTGGTATACACACTTTTGTGATCTGGAGGATGTAATTTCAAATTGTGTTCCAAAATTGTTGGACGAATTCAGAGCTCCAACAATGCATTCATGTTTCTGTTTTCCTGCAGCCCCTCCAACAGTCATCATGTTTTTTTCCCTGTCATCTTCATCACGTTGATGGGTGTAAAATAGGAGATCTCAGACTTGTTTTAATTTTCATTTCTCTATTAATTATTTGGAGCATTTTTATATGATTGTTGAAAGCTTGAATTTCTTCCTTTGAGAACTGCTTGTTCATATCTTTTGACCATTTATAGAGAAATGACTTTGTTTGAATCAGTTCCCTTTGTATCTTGGATATCAAACTTCTATCAGAGAAACTTGCTACAAAGATTTTCTTTTCCTCCAATTAACTGTTTCACCTCTGATTTTAGCTGTACTGATTTTTATGCAAAAGCTTATAAATTTACATAATCAAAATTTTATTTATGATCTTCTCAATCTTTTATTTGTAGAAAAACACCTCTCTTATCTCTTATAATAGGTGCAAAAAGGTATCTCTTTCCCTGGCCATCTAATTTGTCTATGATTTGACTAAAATATCCAGGTTATGTATCCATTTGAAGCTTATATGGTGTGAGATGTTGATCTAAATCCAATTTCTACCACATGGGAGCAATATTCTCAGCAATTTTGGATGCATACTTACTCTTTTCCCAAATCCTTGAGATTTTAAGGTTTCCTGGACTCTCCTCAACTATGTTCATTTACTTCTTGGTTTCATGTTCCTAATCTGTCCCACTAATCACTTTTTTTATTTATTAACCATTACCAAATAGTTTTGATGATTTTGATGCTCTGTGAGATAGTTTGAGATATGTAAAGCTAACTTATTTCTATAAAGAGGTTATTCATATAATTTCTATGTGTGTCTTGGTAGGTGGACCACCAAATATTTAAATATTTCTAGGAAATTTCTCTATCTATTTGAATGAAATTTCTCTTTCTGTCTCTTACTGCTGGATTTTATTGGTAATATGAAGAAAGGCTAATAATTTGTGTGAACTTATTTTATATCTTGATCCTTTGCTGAAGGTATGAATTATTTTAATTTAATCAATCAATTAATTCCCAATAATCAAGTTAATTAATGAGTCCATTCAGAAGACTATCATATGATCTGCAAAAAGCAGTAATTTTGTTTCCTCTTTGCCTATATTTATTCCCTCAATTTTTTTTGGTCCTATTGTTATAGCAAATCTGTCTAGAAATAAATCAAATAGTAGTGGTGATAATAAACATTTTTATTTCACCTCTGATTTTATTAGAAAGGCTGACATCATTTTTCCATTATCTATAATGGAAACTGCGAGCCAGTTTTAGACAGATACTACTTATTGTATTAAGGAAAATCCATTTATTCTTATGTTTTACTATTTTTAAGCAGAAATGAATATTGGCATTTTGTGAAATTATATATACATATATATGTGTATATATACACACAGAAAATGTGAGTTTTTTTAATTAATATGGTCCATTATGTTTACATGAAATATAGGAATACATGAAATATATGAATATATGAAATATATGAAACATATGAAATAACCCTGCTTTCCTGGTATAAATTCAATTTGGTCATAATGTATTATCTTTTAAAAATATTGCTGGAGCTTCTTTGATGATATTTTAAAAAAATTTTCAATTACCTAGAAAAACAATTTTAACATTCCTTTTTAAAAATTTTGAGTTCCAAATTCTCTCCCTCACTCCTTCCCCTCCCCCTGCTTTGAGAAAGCAAACAATTTGATATGTTATACATGTGCAGTCATGCAAAACGTATTTTTATATTGGTCACGTTGTTAAAGAAAACACAAACAAAAAAAAAGAAAAAGTTTAAAAGTTTAAAAAAAAAGATATGCTTCAATCTGCATTCAGATTCCATCAGTTCTTTCTCTGGAGGTAGATAGCATTTTTCACGATAATTCCTTCAGATTGTCTTGGATCATTGTATTGTTGAGCATAATAGCTAAGTCATTCACAGTTGATCATTGTACAATATTGCTGTTACTATATACAATGTTCTCCTGGGTCTGCTCACTTCACTTTGCATCAGTTCATGTAAGTCTTTTCAGTTTTTTCTGAAAGCATCCTTTTCATCATTTCTTCTTTTTTTAAAACAGAATTTTATTTTTTCCAATTACATATAAAAATTCATTTTTATAAGATTTTAAGTTCCAAATATTTCTCCCTTCCTCTCTCTCCTCCCTGCTTCCCAAGAGAGCAAGCAATCTGGTATAGGTAATACATGTGCAATCATGTTAAACATATTTTCATATTAGTCATATTGTGAAAGAAGAAACAGAACAAAAGGGGAAAACTATGAAGAAAAAAAAGCTATATTCAGACTCTATAATAGTTTTTTCTCTGGATGTGGATGGCATTTTCCATCATGAGTCTTTTGGAACTGTCTTGGATCACTATAGTGCGAGAGCTAAGTCTATCATAGTTGATCATCACACAGTATTGCTGTTACTGTGTACAATGGTCTGCGGGTTCTGCTCACTTCACTTAGCATCAGTTCATGTAAGTCTTTACAGATTTTTTTGAAGTCTGCCTGCTCGTAATTTCTTCTAGGACTATAGTATTCCATCACAATCATACAACACAACTTGTTCAGCCATTCCCCAATTGATGGACATCCTCATAATTTCCAGTTCTTTTTTTTTTAATTTTTTTTTTTAGGCAATTGGGGTTAAGTGACTTGCCCAAGGTCACACCGCTAGTAAGTGTCAAGTGTTTGGCCGGAGGCCGGATTTGAACTCAGGTCTTCCTGACTTCAGAGCCGGTGCTCTATCCACTGCGCCACCTAGCTGCCCCATAATTTCCAGTTCTTTGCCACCACAAAGAGAGATGCTATAAATATTTTTGTACATATAGGTCCTTTTCCTTTTTTAAAAAATCTCTTTGGGATACATACCTAATAGTGATATTATTGGGGTTGAGGGTATTTTTAATTTTATAGCCCTTTGGTGGTAATTCCAAACTGTTCTCCAGAGTAGTTGGACCAGTTCATTACTCTACCAGTAGTTCATTAGTATACCTATTTTTCCCTCATCCTCTCAAGCATTTGTCATTTCTGATAGGTACAAGCTGGTACCTCAGAGTTGTTTTAATTTTCATTTCTCTAATCAATCATGATTCAGAGCATTTTTTATGTGACTATAGATTGCTTTGATTTCTTCTTCTGAAAATTGACTGTTTATGTCCTTTGACTATTTGTCAATTGGGGAATGGTGCTTATTTTTATAAATTTGACTCAGTTCTATACTCAGTATATATTTCAGAAATGAAGCCTTTATCACAGAAACATGCTGAAAAAAGTTTTGATATTACTTTCTTTTCCATGGTACCTTTTAGCAAAATGTAGTTTCTCTTATTATCTCTTTTAATTAGGTCTATTTTTGCTTCTGCTTTGTCTGAGATCATGATAGTTACCTTTGCCTTTTTTACTTCAACTGAAGCACATTAGATTCTGCGCCAGCCCTTTATTTTAACTTTATGTGTTTTTTTCAGTTTCAAGTGTGTCTCTTGTAAATGACATATTGTTGGATTTTGATTTCTAATCTATTCTGCTATCTGCTTCCATTTTATGGGTGAGTTCATTCCATTTTAAAAAAAATTTTAAATAAAAATATTATTTGAATATTAAATATTTAACTGTTTTCAAATATCTATCTTTTTATCACGTCTTTTTAAAAGCCCAATTCACATGTAACAGCATCCATATTAAAACCTTTTTGTCTAACAGCATTTCTGTTATAATGGTCTCTCACAATATAGGAGAATTTAGAAATGCAATAATAACATACACAATATTATATATTTAAAAACATGAAACAAAACTTCAGATGATATCAACTGCATTTCCAAATTATTCCATGTAAAAATCATTAATCTTATTACCTTTGGCATTTTAAAACCACTTTAGAGTTATCAGGTTTTGAACAGTCACATTCAATTAAAGAAATAATGTAGTGCTTAGCATATGCCAGTTAATGTGTTAAGTACTCTATAATCATTATATTATTTTGATCTCACAACAGACCTGGGAGGTAAGTACCATTATTATTTTTCTCTATACAGATCAGGAAACTGAGGCAAACAGAGATAAGATAACTTTCCTAAGATTACACAGCTATTAAATTTCTGCAACCAGGACATAATTCAAGTTTCCCCGCATTTTTCCAACTTTTTTTTAAACACTTATATTTGGGAATCTGATCTGAGGTGACAGGAGTTAACAGGGAGAGAAAGAGGGTCTCTGACCTGGGAGAATTATAAGAGATCTTAAACAATCTTTTCTCTTTTCATGGTCAGAAATGTCAAGGAAGGTTGCTATAAGGTGCAAACAAGAGGTTTCTAGAAGATGCAAACTGCTTACCTATTTCTTTCTTTCTTTACTTTGGGATAACTTTCAAACTTGCTGCCTTCCTTCATTGCCCTAGAACAGGGCTTCTTAAACTTTTTCTACTCAAGACCCCTTCAGTGCTTCTTAAACTGTGTTTAAGTTTAAGAAGTACTGCCCTAGAACAATGAAACTATTAATCTTGCCATTTACTTTTTAAAACTTTTATAAAATCCAATTCTTATTTTTCTTTAAATTCTACATAGTGGTACCCCAAAACTTACTAAGATATTTCAGAAGGGAATGAGTTCCTGGAATTACCCAAAGTGTCAGAAGTTCTCCCCTGCAATCTTAAAATGATTAATTTCCAAATTCCTTAATCTACCAAGATGTTTTTAGCAGTTCTACAAACTTTGATTATCTGGCTTTATTTCTATAATACAACATAGCCAAAACTGAAATGACAGGAAAAAAAGTGTCTTACAGATTTTTTCTCTCTTCTTATAACCTAATCTCCCACAGAAAGTCTAAAGTGGGAGTTGGTTCTGCCTACTGGGACAATTGCTTCAACTATGAAAGTTCATTAATCTTTCCCAGTGTTGGAAACTCTCTGGCTACAGCCATTAGAAGTTTTTCTGACTGGCTGCATGTGAACATGTGAAATGTGAACATTCTCCGAAGTAAAATAGATCTCCTGGAGGGCAGAAACTGTATCATACCACAATGCCTAATACATAGTAGGTGCTTTAAAAATGTTTGTTGGTTGAAGTTTGGACATTACAGGGAGACACTAAGGATTAGTAAATAATAGGAGTGACATCTGTTTATAAGGAAAGATTGCAGGAGGAGGTATTGTTTGTGTGTGTGTGTGTGTGTGTGTGTGTGTGTGTGTGTGTGTGTGTGTTTTGTTCTTCATTCTGGAAGAGGACCATGACATCAGGAAGATGATGCCATGACTTGCAAGTGAAATTGAATTTAAGTGAGGGAGGGCTTGTCCAAAGTCACCAGCCTCACTTTCCCCTCTGGAGCCATCTGTGTCCAGTGGCCAGTTATAGATCAGGACAACTAAAGATGGCCCCTCAGGAGGAGAAGTGGATGTAGGAAAGAGGTTCAGGGCCTATTTTAATTGTCCAGGTGAATGGGAATGAAGTCTTGTACTAGGATGATGATGGTGATGATAGAAAAGAGGGGATCAACCAGTATAGTTGATCTGAGGCCCCCTTATCCCCTCTTCCCAAGAAAGAAGATGCAGAAGCTGTGGGATAGTTAGGCGAATTCATAGCGGGGTAGGGGAAAGGCCCCTTTAGATCGGCCGTGTCGGGGGCAGAAGTGGGAGGTAGGGGAGGTGCAGGAAGCAACAAGTGCACTGAGACTTGGCCCCACTCTTAACTGGCTGGGTCTGCCCCTCCCCTCCTCTCCTTTCCCTTCCTCAGAGTGAGAATGAAAAATCTGGGCCTGGGTCTGTTCCCACACTGGAACCCCCAACCCTACTCAAATTCTTCTGGGAGGCCTCGCAGGCGCCGGTTTTGGAAGGGAGAAGCATCCGCAGACAGTGCAATTTCATGGAGCCTCGGACAGGGCTCGGGCTACTGCGGGTGGGAAGGCTTTAGTAGCATGGTCTCAATTCCCTAGGAAAGCCGAAGAAAGCTGAAGGCGGGGGTCCCCCCCCCCCCCAGCCTCCACCAGCAAAGGAGAGGGATAAAAAACACCAAAATGGACCATCCTGTCAGGGAAATTGGAAAGTGGGGAGGGGAGGAGGGTGATTTACATAATGGGTGGGACCAGCCTTCTGATGAGTCTCTCATTTTTTTGGGGGGGGGGCGTTGTGTGGGGGCAGTATCAGGGATTTTCTGCACTCCTGTGCTCCGGGAAAATGAAGATGAGCCCCTCCGTCGCTCTGATTGACCGGAGCAAGGGGGTTCCCGCAGTCTGGCCAATGAACTCGGGGCCCGCGTAACGGGGGTGGGGGTGTAGGGTGACTGAGCGCGAGCGGGGTGGAGAGGCTGAGATTTGGGCAAAATTGAATTTGAAGTCTACTAAAGTAGGAGGCGCTGCCAACTCTAGCGAGTCAGAGAGCTGCCGTGACTCACCCCACTCCCCATACATGTATGCACCCCCTCCTTCCTTCCTCTCTAGCCTCAGCTCCAACTCTAGATCCTGTAACATTTCGTGTTTGCTACCCGCACAGGCTGCGACCTCCGCGTCCTTCCTTCGAAGCTCAGGTGGCTTTCTCAGTCTTAGTATCTTAACCTTAGAGCCCCGGCCTGGGCCCCCTAACCCAGCATCCAACAGCGATGAAGGGGTTACTGGCGCTGAATGTATTGGGCTGGCTCGGAGATGGGCACTTCGCAGGCCGGTAAGTAGGGTTTGGGAGCTCAGGGAGGCTGTGGGACAGGGGAAAGCTGGGTGCTGCTGGGAGCTCCGAGTGCAGAAAGAAACCGGGATTTGGTAGGCAGGGGAAACCTGAGGCTTGAAAGCCCGGTCCTCTCGGGGTGGCCGCCCTCTGAAGCACATAAAGCTTGGACTGGCTGGAACTCCCCCCAACCTTTTACCCCTGCCCGCATTCTGTCAATCCATTAGTCAATAAACATTTATTAAGAGTCCTGTACAAAGAAAACACCTATAAAGAAAGATAAAAGACAGTCCCTGTTCTCAAGGATCTTACAGTCTAATGGGGGAGAGGAGGGCAACGTGCCAACTATATACAAGCTACATGCGGGTTAAATTGGAGATAATCAACAGAAGGGAGGCCCTAGAATTAAGAGGAATCGGGAAAGGCTTGCTGTAGAAGGAGAGATTTTTAGCTGGGATTTAAAATAAACTAGGAAAAAGAAGAGATGGAGATTAGAAGGGAGATCACTCCAGGCATGGGTGACAGTCAGCCAGCAAAGACGTCAAGAGTCAGGAGATGGAGTGTTTTGTTCAAGGAACATCCAAGAGGCCAGTATAACTGAGTCCCAGAGTACTTAGTAGGGTGTAAAGTATAAGAAGCCTGGAAAGGTAGGGGGGAGCTTTGAAGGACTTTAAATGCTAAATAAAGGATTATATATTTGATCCTGGGAGAGTTTACTGGAGGGAGGAGGGAAAGTGACATAATTAGAGGTGTACTTTAGAAGATTATTTTGACAGATGAGTGGGTGACAGACAGGATTGGGGACAGACTTGAGTCAGGGGGTCCAACCAGCAGGCTACTGCAGTAGTCCAGGAGGAAGGTGATAAAGGCCTGCCCCAAGAGTTGGGGATGTAAGGTTTAAGGGAGAGATGTTAGCAAAGTAACGTGATTAGATAATAGATTGGCTATGGACAAGGAGAGTGAGTAGTCAAGGATGACACCTAGGTTTTGAGCTTGGGAGACCAGGAGGATGGTGGTACTCTCAATAGTAATTAGGAAAGTTGGAGGGGAGGGCAGGGAAGATGAGTTCAGTTTTGTATATGTTGAGTTTAAGATGTCTATGGAATATCCAGTTTGAGATTGTTCATTAGGCAGTTAGAGATGCCAGACCTAAGTCAGCAAAGAGATCAGGGCTGGAAAAGCAGATTTTACAATCATCAACATAGAGACACTAATTGAATCCATGGGAGCCCCTCCCTTTCCCTGCTTATTTGTGGGAGTTGGGGGGGGGGGGAGAACAGGCTGGACAGAGATTAGCCACAGGATCAAGTATAGGTTATTAGGTGAAAAAAAAGCTCCACATAACACTCCCTTCTGCTTTCTTCCACCCATCCCATCAAATCTAGACACTAGTAAATCTGAATGCCACTAAACTTTTCCTTGAGTGCACCCCAAGTATGAAGGAAAAGGAGGCATAGACCCAGAGAGTCTTCCCTTATGGAAAAAAAATTCAGGAGACAGCTCAGGAAAAACTGCCCCCTCCCCCAGTTCTTTTCTTGGGGATTTTTGATAATTGAGAGATCAAAGAATTGGTATTTTGATGCCATCCCCCCCACCCCTGCCCCATCCCCCAAGATCCCAGTTTGGGGCTGGGTGAATTTTGTGTCCCACCCACAGCAGGGGTAAAGGGTGTGGGAGTAAGGAAAACACCTGTGTTTCCCCCACAGTTGCTGGGTCTAAATTTAGCCTCTGAGACTTTAAATTATGAACACTCCCAGCTGGAAGAATGGAGGAGGGGTCTGGTATAAGGGGTAGTGGTTATAGGAAAAGGGTGATAGTATCTTCATCTCCTTCAGACTCTGGGAATCAGAAAAGTAATCAGTCAGGAAACCAAGGGTTCTGGCCCCTAGTCTGCTTCCTGGGGGAGGGAATGAGGCATTGGCAGGCTTCTTTTTATCTGGATTTTCAGCCTCTGGGCATCTAGCCTTGTCTGAGTCACACTATGCTCCCTTTGTCTTAGCCCTGATGAAGGGTTGGGGGATTTTGGAGTTGAGGTCCACATTGAGAAGGGAGTGAGGGAGAATAGCCTCTTCCTGTTCCAAAATACTGTCTTCTCAAGAGGGCCTGTGATTGACAACCTCCCCAAAGGCTATTGGTCCTCTCTTCTTTCTCCCCACCCCTCCCCTTTCTACTGCTCTTTGTTCCCTTGTTTTGTGTAAGATGGATTTTACTCCCATGGGTAGGAGACGATTACTTCTAATTCTCTCCCCTCTCTCCCCAAGCATACAAGAATCCATAAACTTACATATCTTAATGTGATTCTATTTTTGGAATGATAGGTCAGTAGGATAGAGATAATGAGAGATATCCTTTAACATGGCAGTCCAAGGCAATGTACCAGGTACAAAATTGAATGCATTCTTGGAGTGGGATGGAGCTTTGAAGTAGCACAGGGGCAAGTGTACTACACATTCTCACTAACTTTCTCTCTCTCTCTCTCTCTCTCTCTCTCTCTCTCTCTCTCTCTCTCTCTCTCTCACTCTGCCTGTGGTTTCATGCCTATGGGAGTGAGGAAATTCTCTCTCCACTGATGAAGCTCAGAAACTGTTCTGCCATTTATAATCTTAAAGAGTTGCCAAGGTGACTTGCCCAGAGTCACACAACCAGTATGTGTTAACAGGCCGTACTCGAACCTAGCTCTTCCTTACTCTGAGGCTAGCTAGCTCTCCAGCCACTAACTCACACTGCTCTCAGGGACATATTCTCAAGAACATCGCTGCACCCAGTCAGACACACAAGGCTTTGCTTCGTGGGCACGAGGGAGGGCTCTGGTGAAGGGGCATCCTGTTAGCAGGGGAGGTAGAGGCAGTTAGTTCTAACCTGCTGGTGTGTATGAGTCATCTCTCAGACAGAAGCAATGCAGTTCTCAGCCTTCCTTCTTGTCCCCTCCAAAACAATACTGATTCCTGGGGTTCATGCTGATCTCTATCCCATCTCCCCTCTCCCTTTTCAGTAATGGAATCCTGACCAGGAGAGTAGGGTGGGGATCTGTCAAGAGATCAGGCCTGGTATGGAGCTGGCAAGAGGGGATTCTGTGGTGTCCATTTCCCACATGCTTTCATGCCTGCTTCCTGATGAGCTGGCAGTGCCCCCAAGGAAGAGTAGCTGCAAACAGGTGGTATCTCTGCTCCTACCCTCAACTCCCAACACAGGCTTTAACCCACTGGAAAAGGGAGGGGACCAGAGGTCAAGGGGGCAGAGTTATTTTGAATTGTTCATCACTTCCTACATCAAAATCATATTCCATTACATTTCTATATCACAATTTGTTCAGGCATTTCTCCAACCTATGGGCACCTGGTGGAAAGACACACATACCCAGTCTCCTCATGTACTCCCAATACAGCTCATTCTCCCTTCTTTATTCTAGGAGTAACCTGCGTTGGAAGCTCCTGAATTAAACCTTTTTGTCCCCAGACAGTGCTATTGTGGGCTTTATCTGTGTACTCAATGAGGAAGGAGTTCAGAGGCAAACAATAGCTGTGTGGTTCTGATCCCAGGAGCAGAGCAAGGACTCAGTGTTAGCCTCCAGCATAGGCTGAAGCCTGCAGTGGAATAACCAGAGCAGAAATCTCAGACCAAAGGGGAGCCTGCAGTTCAATTTTTCTATGGAGTCTATTTTTTCTTTTCTATAGAGACTATTGCTGGCTAAGGACAGCAATAGTCTGAAAATTCTAAGCAGGGATGAGCTTAAAAATGCAAACATGAGTCACAAACTTGCAAAGCTCAGACCAGGAGGTCAATAAGCATACTTTACACTTTGAGAGCACCAAAAGCCTTCAGGCACCCAGCAGAGCTGCAAAAGTAGCGAAAGGATGTAAGAGCACAGAAACTCAGCCCAAATATTCCCCTCAGAAGTACTCACAAGAAGCAGGCAGGAAGAATGACCAAATGAAAAAAGAATCCCGCCATAAAGAGCTTTTATGGTAACAGGGAAGCTCAAGACACGAACTCAGATGAGAATAACTCAGAAACATCTACAAGCGATGCTTCAAAGGAAAAAATGCAGCTTGAACACGAGTTCAATCAGGATGTCTAGAAGAGCTAAAGCAAATTTTTTTTAAAGAGTTACAAAATTATTTTTAAAACCAAATGAAAACAATAGAGGGGGGAAATGGGAAAATAATAAGAGCTATGGAAGTAAGATATGGAGAGAATTAATTGCTTGGAACAAGATGAACATAATCTTACCCAAGAAAATAACACCCTGAAAATTAGAATTGACCAAATAGAATCTAATGACTCCATTATTGTTGTTTAGTCGTTTTCAGTTGTGTCTGACTCTTTGTGACCTAATTTGGAGTTTTCTTGACAAAGATGCTTGAGCAGTTTGCATTTTCCTTCTCCAGCTCATTTTACAGATGAGGAAACTGAGGCAAACAGAGTAAAATGACTTGCCCAGGGTCTCACAGATAGTAAGTATCTAAGGCCAGATTTGAAGTCAGGAAGATAAATCTTCCTGATCCCAGGCCTGGCACTTTCAATTGTACATCTAGTTCCCTAATGTCTCCATTAGACATCAAAAAACATGTTTCAAAATCAAAAGGCTGGAAAAAAATAGAAAGAAATGTGAAGTATCTCATAGCAAAAACAACTGACCCGGAAAACTGATTGATGGGAGATAATTTAAGAGTCACTGGACTACCTGAAAGCCATGACCCCAAAAATAGCCTATACATCACATTTCAAAAAACAAAAAACAAAGCAAAAGAAAACTGGCCAAATTTCTTAGCACCAGATTGCAAAGAATCTACTGGTCATCATGTGAAAGAAAATCCCAAATGAAAACTCCCAAGAATGTTATAGCCAAAATCCAGACTTCCTAACTCAAATAAAAAATGCTGCAAATAGCCAAGAAGAATTTGAGTACTGTGGAGCCACTATCAGGATCACACATGATTTAGCAGCCTTCACATAAAGGAACAGAGAGCTTGGAATGATATTCTAGAAGGCCAAAGATTTAGGTTTATAGCCGAGAATAACTTAACCATCAAAACTGAGTATAATCGTATAGGGGGGGAAATGAACTTGAATGAAAACAAGGACTTCTGAGCAATTCTGATGAAAATAATAAGTTTAACATACACAAGAGTCAAAAGAAGCATACAAAGGAAAACCAAGTAAGTCATCATAAGGGCCTAAACAAGGTTAAGCTGTTTACATTCTTATATGGGGAAATGATACATGTTTCCCCTCAGAACTATCATCATCAGGGAGTATAGAGAGAGTTCGAAAGAGAGCCTGGGAGTGATTCCATAATGTTTTGATGATTTCAAAAGAAGAATAGTGGGTAAAAGAAATACACTAGGTGGGTGGGGGGAGGTGGGAAAAATTCTTTTAAATAAATGGGATGCACCAGTAGAGGTTTCTATAACTAGGAGGAGGAAGAAGTAGGGGGTGGGGTGGGAAACACACGAACTTTAATCTCCACTAAACTGGTCAAAGGGGAGAAGAATACACATACACAGTTGAGTGCAGAAATACATTTCACCCAACAGGGAAACAGAAGGGAAAGGTAGGTAGGGAAAAAGAGGAAGAGTAAACTAAGAAAAGAATTAGTCATAAGTAAAACAAATATTTGAAGAGGAGCTAGAAAACAAAGAGAAGAAAAAGTTTAAAAGAACAGGATGGAGGGAAATACAAAATTAGTAATCATAACTGTGAATGTGAATGGTATGAACTCAACTATAAAATGAAAGAAGATAAAATGGATTAGAAACTAGAATCCAACTATATGTTATTTAAAAGAAACATACTTGAAACAGAAAGATATATACATTTGCTGAACAGTACTACAGACAATATTAATACTAAACACAGGTGCATATGAATTCTTATAGGAAAAGTTGAATGAGTTACAGGGAGAATTAGACACTAAAATTCTAATAGTGAGGGCCTTCAATTTTCCCTTATCAGAACTAGATAAATCTAATTTAAAAAAAAAAAGAAATTAAGAACCTGAATAGAATTTTAGAAAAGTTAGATATGATAAGACTTCTGGACTATTGAATTGGAATTGAAGTATTAAATGGGATAGAAAGGTGTATATTTATGCTCATCTGTACATGAGCACCTTTACAAAAATTGATCAAGGCATAAACATTTCACAAATAAATGCAAAACAATCAAAAGGTTAAATGCATCATTTTTAGATCGTAATGCAATAAAAACTATATTTGATAAAGGGCCTTTGAAAAAAAATTAAAAATTAATTGTAAATTAAATATCTTAGTCCTAAAGAATGAGTAGGTCAAACAACAAAGTATACATATAATCAATAATTTCATTAAAGATAATGACAACAATGAGACAACATACCAAAAATATTAAGATCCAGCCAAAGCAGTGCTAAAGAGAAAAATTATATCTCTAAACACTTTAATCAATAAAAGGGAGAAAGAGCACATCAAAGAATTGGACATACAGCCAAAAAACTAGGAACCCATCAAATTAAAAATGACCAATTAAATACCAAAATATAAATCCTGAAAATCAAAGGAGAATAACAAAATTAAAAACAAAAAACCCACATAAAACTAGAAGTTTGTTTTATGGGGAAAAAACCTGATAAAATTGATAAGCTAACTTGATTTATTTTTTTAAAGGAGAAAACCAAATTACAAATATCAAAAATTAAAAAGGTGAATTTACAACCAATGAAGAAAGAATAAATTATTAGGAACTTTTTGCCCCAGAATATGCCAATAAAACTGATAATCTAAGTGAGATGAATCATTATTTACAGAAATATAAATTTCCATTAACAGAACAAGAAATAAAGTATTTACTCTATATTAGAAAAGGAAATTAAACAATCCACAAATGAACTCGGAAAAAAAAAAACTAGGACCAAGTTGGTCCTACAAATGGATCCAGAAATGGATTTGCAAGTGAATTGTACCAGTAATTTAAAGAACAATTAATTCTAATACTAAATAAACTATTTGAAAAAACAAAGAGGAAAAGAGAGAGTTCTACCAAATTCCTTTGGTAACACAAATATGGTCTTGATACCCAAACGAGGGAGAGTCAAAACAGAGAAAGAAAACTACAGACCAATATCCCTGACAAATATTGATGCAAAATTTTTAAATGAAATATTAACATGGAGACTACAGCTACATATCACAAAGATGACCAGGTTAGATTTGTATCAGGATTGCAGGGCTGGTTCAAAATTAGGAAAACTATAAACATAATTGTCAATATTAATAACAAAAATCACATGATTATATTAATAGATGCAGCAAAAGTTTTGGACAAGATACAACACTCATTCCTGTTTAAGAAAAAAACAACACTAGAAATCATAAGAATAAGAGAGTTTTCCTGAAAAGGAATAGTATTATTTATCTACAGTTAAGAGCCAGCATTATCTATAATAAGGATAAATTAAGGTCTTTCTAAAAAGATTGATGGTAAAGTAAGGATGTCCATTATTACTATTACTATTAAATATAGTGCTAGGAATACTACGTATGATAATAAACCAAGAAAAAGAAATGGAAGGAATAAACAAGAAAGAAGAAGCAAAAATATCATTTTTGCAAATGATATGATGATTTACTTTGAGAACCCCAGTGAATTAACTAAAAATGCACAACAACAATGAACAACTTTAGCCAAGATAAAGGATATAAGATAAATGCACAGAAATCACCAGCACGTCTGTATATTACCAACAAACCCAGAAGGAAAAGTTAGAGAAAATTCATTTAAAATAACTACAGATAGTATAAAATACTTGGGATTCTACCTGCTAATAGATGAACAGGAACTATATGAACACAATTACAAAACATTTTTACACATATAAAAACAGATATAATAATACAATTATCCAAAGGATTCATGATGAAAAAAAGAGATATACACTTTCAGAGAGAGAGCTGATGAATTCTGAGTACAAATTGAAGTATAATTTTCTCACTTTATTTTTCTTGCTTTAAAAAAAATGAAAGAAAAAATTTTAAAAGAAAAATATTTTTAAAAATTAAAAAACCATGCCTAATATGAAAATATGTTTTGTATATTTCACATGTATAATTGATATTATATTGTTTGCCATCTGAGTGGGAAGGGGAGGAGGTAGGAGGGAGGTGGAGAATTTGTAACTCAAAATTTAAAAAGAAGAATGTTAAAAATAAATAATAAACTGAAATTTTAAAAAGGCAGATCTAAATAATTGGAGAAATATTCATTGCTTTGGGTAGGCTGAGACAACATAACAAAAACGACAATACTACTTAAGTTATTTATTCAGTATCATACCAGTCAAAATACAAAGGACTACTTTATAAAGCTAGGAAAAAATAACAAAATTTATCTGGAGAAACAAAGGGTAAATAGCATCAAAAGAGTTAATGAAAAAAAGTAGGAAGGAAGGAGGCTTACTAGTATCAGATTTTAAACTACTCAAAGCTGTGACCATCAAAACAAGTTGTAACTGGGTAAGAAATAGAGAGATGGATCCCAGTTATTGGGTCAAGAATTCACTATTCAACAAAAACTTTTGGGGAAAGTGGAAATTGATATGGCATAAACTAGATAAAGACCAGCATCTCATAGCATATACCAAGATAAGTTTCAAATGGTTACATGCCTTAGATATAAATAGTGACATCATAAATAAATTAGAGGAGCATAGAAGAAATTACTAGTCAGATCTATGGAAAAGGGAAGAGTTCACGATTGAACAAGAGATAGAGAGGTTCACAGAAAGTAAAATGGACAGTTTTGAGTATATAAAATTTAAATGCTTTTGCACAAACAAAAACAATGTAGTTAAAATTAGAAGAAAAGCAGAAAACTGGGGAAAATCTTTGCATCAAGTTTCTCTGATAAAGATCTCATTTCTCAAATATATAGGGAACTAAGCCAAATTTATAAGAATAAGAGTCATTTCTGAATTGACAAATGGTCAAGGTATATGAATAGACAGTTTTCAGAGGAAATCCAAGCTATTAATATACATATTAAAAATATTCTTAATCATTGATAGAGGAATGCAAATCAAAAACAACCCTGAGATACCACCTAATACCCATCAGACTGGCAAATCTGAAAAGGAAAATTGCAAATGCAATGTAGGAAAACAGGTATGTTATTGTATCGTTGGCAGAACTGTGAATTGATCTAGCACTCTAGCTATTCTAGAAAGCAATTTGAAACTCCTTTAACCTAATGATATGACTTCTAGTTTTACCTCAGATCAAAGAAAGAGGCATAGGATTAATATGTATAAAACTATTTATAACAGCTCTTTTCATGGTGGCAAAGAACTGTAAAACCTAAGAGCTGCCCATCAGTTGGGAAATGACTGAACAATTTATGGCACATGAATGTGACAGAATACTATTGTGCTATAAGAAATTACAAAGAGGGGTGGTTTCAGAGAAACTTGGAAATATTTGCATGAAATGAGCCAAAGTGAATTAAGCAAAACTAGTAGAATAATTTATATGATAATATGGTAAAGAGAAACATTGAAAGACTTAGGAACTCTAATCAACAAAATGACTAACCACGATTCCAGAAGACTCATGATGAAACATAATACTCACCTCCAAATAAGAGAGGTGATGGACTTAGAGTGCAGGTATATATGAATACATATACACGTATACACACACATGCATGCACACATACATGTATACATGTATGCACATATACATGTGCACATACATATACATATATGACATGGCTAATGTTTGAATTTGTTTTACTTGATCATACATGTTTGTAACAGGTTTTGTTTTTCTTACTTTCTCAATGGGGGAAGAGGGGAAGGTAGAAGGGAAAGAATTTGGAGCTGAAAATTAAATTTGATTTTTAAAAAAAATGATATTACGTGGAAATTTCCTTCCTGTTACCCACCCTAGTCTTTTTTTTGCCCCGATGAAAACCAAGGAGAAATGATGGGGGAGAGATACCAAATACCAAGATTTGGGGTGGAGGAATAGAGTGCATTGAGGATGGAGTCAATATTGGATAACATATGGGAGAGATTGGAAGGAGGAACTGAAGTATGGGAGAGGTTTATGGGGGTCTTGCATTTATCTTCTACCAGCTGAAAAGACAAAGCTGCTAAAGACCATTCTCTTTTCCCTCCAGTGAGGTCACTCTCTGAGTCTAAGGCTTGAAGGGAGAGCAAGAGGAGGCTGGGGGAGGGAAGGGCTGCCCTTTTCTAGGACAAAATCAACTCACGGTGGATTGGGCTATGGCAGTGGGTATTATTCCCACCCCTCTGTCCCACCCTTTCTCATCCTAGTGGACACAATATGAGCTGTGTGTCTGCCCCAAAGGGACCTTTATTTCAAGGGCAGAAGAGAGTTATTGCTCTGTGCTTCCTTCTCCCTCTACTAGGGGACAACCAGCCACCTGAAGAAAAAACAAACAAACTCTGAAATAATAGTTTAGACTTGGTTAATCTCTTAGTCTTCATGCCTGTGATAAGATGTCCCCATGTCTATTTCCTTCCACTCCAGGAATTCTGAATATAAGGGCGCGGAATATCTATGCCTTATCCTGCCCCATCTCTTCCTCTTACCCAAACTATCTGACATTCAACTCCCACTAGAATCCCGTCCCTATCGAGAAGAACAGCCCGGTACTGTGGTGGTATTGTAAGGGGACTCCCAAATCCTCAGATCTTCTTATTCCTCTCTCAACAGCATGTCCAGGACTGTGTGTTAACGGTGATCTGGAAAGCCAGTACAAGACCCTGAATGAGCATTCTGGGTGGTGTGAGGTGGTGATGGGAAACCTAGAAATTGTGCTTACAGATCACAACTCTGACCTCTCATTCCTGCGGGTTCCTTTTCTTTCATTACCTCCACTCTCTACTTGAGATATACCCTTGACCTCTTTTCCCTGGCAGCAGGGAACATTATTCCCAACTTTTTCCTGGTTCCCCTTTTTTCTCCCTGTGGAAAAACCCCGTTCTCTCTTAGGACCTGTCCTCTACCTTCCCTCCCTGATAAAGAACTGTGTATATAAAGAGGACAAGAATTGGCAGGAGGGGGGAAAGGGGAAGGAGGAGGGAGCCCTTTGTAGATTATCTTGTTGAGAAACAGAGTTCCCAAGAGCAAAGTATTAGGAGGAGGGATCCCTTTAGATCAAGAAGCTCAGGAGAAGAAGGCATTGAGGACCAGAATAATCATGTCTCATCTGGTTCTTAGCATCCTGATTCCCAGAGGTAAAGAGTCTGAAAATGATCTCTAAATTCCAGCTTCCTGCTCCAGAACAGAGAATCTGGAAGACCTGGAATATCCTCTTTCTTCCCCATCCAAAGCTTCCTTATCTTGTTTCTGTGATTAGAGGAAAGGAGCACAAGATTGTGTTTCAGGTTGATATATGTAGTCACTCCTTCTCACTGATGCTCCTGTGTCCCAACATGGTGGATCCGGGAGGTGACAGGATATGTCCTAATCACCATGAATGAGTTCTCTACTCTGCCACTCCCCAACCTTCACCTGGTAAGAGGAGCCCAGGTCCATGATGGGAAGTTTACCATCTTTGTCGTGCTCAACTATAACACCAACTCCAACCATGCCCTACGCCAGCTCCACCTCAATCAGCTGACAGGTAACTGCTAACTAGTCCACTGACTATGTCTACACAGTACTCTGACCTCTATGACCAACACACTGACCTTTCCAGTTGACAACTGGTCAGTCACTGACAGCTGCCCATTCATCTCATCAACCCTCTTCCCATCCTTGCTCATCCTTCCCATTCTTTCACCTATTCTTTCTTCTACTCTTAATAGCTCAGATAACCATATATAACTACCAAACTGACTACCACAAGCCCTTGACACAAGGTCCGTAGGGAGGAACAAAGGCCTTATTTATGCCTCTGCAGGGGTTGAGGGGAGTCATAGCTAAGATCTGGTCTTGAGCCTTGACCTCTGCCTATGCCTTTGCATTTGGGGTTGTTGTACAATGTCTACCCTGACTTTCTTCTACCAGCTCCCTGACCTCCCCACACCCAAACTACAGTCCCAATTTCTTGTATTTGTCCCCCTAGGGAAAAGCACGCTGGTTAAATATCATTTGGTTCACATTTCTCCTGCCCTCAGCCTCTCCCTCCTACTTCCATGCTCCAGTCAGTTGAAAAATAAATAGGGAAGCCTGGAGTTGGAGAAGTGGGGAAAGCTGAATCAGCTGAATCTTCCAGCCTCCCCATTGCTCCGCCTGTCTTCTACTGGCTAAACCAGATCTAGGACAGGTGTCTGGGGAACCAAGAGATGCTTCAGCCTCATTCCCTATCCCCTATCCCCAAACAGAGCTTCTTTGGAATTTGGGCCTCTTCTACCCAAACCCATCTACCTTGCACCCTTGTATCCTTTCAAATATAATCTCAAAGCAAGGATAGACATGTGTGGAAGACCTGTGGTAAGCAACTCAATTTGGTCCTGGAGATTTCAATTCTACCCTACCAATCTTTCCCTCCAGAGATCCTGGCTGGGGGTGTTTACATTGAAAGGAATGATAAACTTTGTCACATGGGCACAATTGACTGGAGAGACATCATCAGGGACCAACAGGATGAGATTGTGGTGAAGAACAATGGCAAAAACTGTGAGTCACTTCCCCACATTCCCATTAAGTCCTCCCTCCAAAGGAGATTCCCCTCCATTAAATCTTCATCCTCAGTGCCCTAACCCTAGGTCCATGACACTGAACAAGTTCATCCCTCATGATATTCCACAGGCCCCAGGATGGACCCACATATCCTACAAGTGGATAAATTTCCAGGATGAAATACTTCAATATTGCTATTCCTTCCCCTCAGGAAAGTCCCAAAAAGTATCCTTCAGGTTCCCTGGTAGTTTTGTCCACCCAGATCCCATAACCCCAGCACATTCATCTGGGCCCTTGTAGACTCTTTTTAAAAACTAATATTTTATTTTTTCTTCTCAATTACATGTAAAAACAAGTTTTAATTTTTTTTTTAATTTTGAGTTCCAAATTCTCTTCCTCCCTTCCCTCCTCCTTCTCTGAGATGGTAAGCAATTTGATATAAGTTATACATGTGCAATCATGCTAAACATATTTCCCTATCAGTCATATTTTAAAGAGAACACGGACACCCCCAAAAAAACCTACCATGAAAAAAATCAAATGAAAAATAATATGCTTCAATGTGCATTCAGACTCTATCAGTTCTTTCTCTGGAAGTGGGTAACATTTTTCATAATGAGTCCTTTGGAATTGTCTTGGATCGTTGTGTTGCTGAGATTAGCTAAGTTATTCACAGGTGATCATCATACAATATTGCTGTTACTATGTACAATGTTCTCCTGGTTCTGCTCACTTTACTTTGTATCAGTTCATATAAATCTTTCCAGATTTTTCTGAAATTAACCTGCTTGTCATTTCTTATAGCACAATAGTATCCAATTACAATCATACACCAAAACTCGTTCAGCCATTCCTCAATTGATGGACAGTCCCTCAATTTCCAATTCTTTGCCACCACAAAAAGAGCTGAGATAAATATTTTTGTACTGATAGGCCCTTTTCCCTTTTTTCCTTTCTCTTTGGGATATAAACCTCTTAGTGGTATTGCTAGGTCAAAGGGTGCACATAGTTTTACAGCCATTTGGGCATAGTTCCAAATTGTTCTCCAGAATGGTTGGATTAGTTCACAATTTTACCGATAGTTCAGGAGTATCACAATCCTACATCCCCTCCAACATTTATCATTTTCCTTTTTTGTTATATTAGTGAATCTGATAGGTATTGAGGTATTACCTCAGAGTAGGTTTAATTTACATTTCTCTAATCTATAGTGACTTAGAGCATTTCTCATATAACTATAGATAGCTTTGATTACTTCATCTGAAAACTACCTGTTCATATCCTTTGATCATTTATCAATTGGGGAATGACCTGTATTTTTATAAATTTGATTCAGTTCTGTATATATTTGAGAAATGAGACCTTTATCACATGCTGTAGAAAAACTTTTCCCAGCTGTCCTTGCAGAAACTTTAAAGTCTCATTCAGCCCAGGACACATCAAATAAGCATGCCCATCACCTCAACCAAGCTCCTTCCTACTGGGTAGTCCTCTACCCTCACCTCTAATCTCTTATTCTGTTGGCCTCGCTTCCTGCTCATTGTATCCTCACACCGAGTCTGACTGAGTATTTGAAGGAGCTGTTAAGGACAGAGGGTATAGAGTTGGGACCAGGAGGGAGACAGGGTGACTGTCCTTCCTAACTCTCTCACTTTGGAGGGTACCACAGCACAAGAAATGGGCAGAGATACTGATGGTTTCCTTGTCTCTGCCTCTTTCCTCAACCAGGTGCCCTTTGCCATGAGTCCTGTGGGGGGAAATGCTGGGGTCCTGGACCAGGAGACTGCCAAACACGTGTGTACCTTTCTTAAACCCTGAGACTTCAGTTTCTTAAATCTTCCCCTATGGCTTGAGCTAGCTAGTATGAAGACTTTAGTGTGAGTTCAGCTAGCCAGGAGTTGGGGGAAGGGTAATGAATAGGCAAGGGGGTGGGGAGGATAGTGAATAGGGGATAGGTAGATCTTGGTGGTCATGCCTTCTACCATTCTTTCCCTAAACAGTGACAAAGACAATCTGTGCTCCCCAATGCAACAGCCACTGCTTTGGGCCCAATCCCAACCAGTGCTGCCATGATGAGTGTGCAGGTGGCTGTGGAGGTCCCCGAGAGACAGACTGCTTTGTATGTACTGGGGTGATGGGAAGGGCCCTTTTTAGTATGCCCTGGCCTGGCATACCAAGTGTTGGAGAGTATGGGGGGGGAGGCCTGGCGGCTGGGGGAATGTATGAGTAGACAACAAGTACTCCTCCACCCTGACTCCCCCCTGTTGCCTAGGCATGCCGACACTTCAATGATAGTGGAGCCTGTGTGTCTCTGTGCCCACTGCCTCTTGTCTACAACAAACTCACCTTCCAACTAGAGCCCAATCCTCACACCAAGTACCAGTATGGAGGGGTCTGTGTGGCCAGCTGTCCCCGTAAGTGGCTGCAAGAGGTAGAGAAAGGAAACCTGGGCAGAGATTGGTGGAGTAGGAATAGGGAAAGTCACTCTCTGGGTTTCTGGATGTGTGTCCATGGGGATGGTGACAAGTTGATTAGAGAGGAAGGTTAAAAAAGGGAGACACATGTTTGATGACTCCTCTATGAGGGACTCTTGGGGAGGAGATGAAGGGACTTTTGCCAAGGACATGAGATAAAGGGGGCTGCAAGAACCTCCACTGCAGGCAATCAGGACACCTGAAGGTGCAGGAGGGGCAAGCATTCCCTCTGTCCCCAGTGTATTACAGAGGGGAAAGAACTCTGGGTTGGGAGTCAGAGGACCTTATTTTGAATCCTGGCTCTGCCAGTCACAACCTATGGCCTTCTTAAGTCACTTCAACTCTTTGCCTGGAGTTCCTTTATCTGTCAAATGTAGGGAGTAGAGGACATGCCCTCCTAAGTCCTGTTCAGCTTTAAATCCTAGGAAGGTCTGACAGAGGGTGGGATTTGCCTTTTCTCATTTTCTTCCCATCTTCTTCCCTTGCACAGATAACTTTGTGATAGATCACACATCCTGTGTCAGGGCCTGTCCTGGGGACAAGATGGAGGTAGAAAAGAATGGGATGAAGATGTGTGAGCCCTGTGGAGGGCTGTGTCCAAAAGGTGAGTCAGTCATGGCGGTAAGGAAGAAAGTTTAATTTCCCCAAGTCTCCTCTTAGTGCCTCCCATCAAATCCCTCTGAATTTCCTTTGACTCCTTCCCATCCCATTTATGTTTGCAGCCTGTGAGGGGACAGGCTCAGGTAGCCGATTTCAGACTGTGGACTCTAGCAACATCGATGGGTTTGTGAACTGTACCAAGATCTTGGGAAATCTGGACTTCCTTATCACTGGCCTCAAAGGGTTAGACTCTCTTCTTCTTGAAGCCCCTCTTGGGTTCTTCCACACTTTTACCCACCTCCTCACCCCAACTCTTACAAAAGAAATGATTGTGTGACATCAGTAATGCCATCTCCTCTCTAATATCCCTAATAGATGCTTATCTCCCCTGGGCTCAAACACTTCCTTGTGCTTTTTTGTTGGGGGGGGCAGCTTATTCCAATGCTGGATTGTTGGAAAATTGTTGGAAAGCTCTTATGTTAACTCGTATTTAATCCCTATAATTTTCACCCATTTCAGCCTAGTTCTGGTCCTTAGAATAAATTGTGATCTAATCCCTTGTTTCAGCTCATCTTAAAAAATTTGGAGAAAACTCTCATGTTTTTCCTCATCTTCCCCAGAGACCCCTGGCACAACATACCTGCCCTGGATCCTGAGAAACTCAATGTCTTCCAGACAGTTCGGGAGATTACAGGTAAGTGGGGTCAGGGAAGAAGGGATGTGTCTCCAGGGAAACAAGCAGACTAGGAACACTGGCAGGGGACCCCAGGGAGGAGCAACTGTATCCCAGCTACTTGGGGAGAGACACAAGCAAGTGAGCAGGTGCAGAGGGGAAAGAAGGCAGACTCCATTAGGAAAGTTCCCTTCCTCTGCAGGTTACCTGAACATCCAGTCGTGGCCCCCCCACATGCACAACTTTAGTGTCTTCTCCAACCTGACAACCATAGGTGGCCGAAGTCTCTACAAGTAAGTCTGTTTGGAAGCCAGCATTGTTTGACACAGGACCTATTCTTGGGGGGCACCTTTTGGCATCAGGCCTACCCACAGTGCCTTCTGAGAACTAAGTAGGAGGAATTGGGGGTCATCGGGCAAAAAGAAACAGTTCCCACTCAGTTGTCATGGCCCCCTGGTCCTAAGCTTTTTCTCTGGGGCCTCCTTCCTTATATTGCCATTGCCATCCCCAGTCGAGGTTTCTCCCTGCTGATTATGAAAAACGTGAATGTGACATCGCTGGGCCTTCAGTCCCTGAAAGAAGTCAGTGCTGGGCGTATTTATATCAGTGCCAACAAGCAGCTCTGCTACCACCACTCTCTGAACTGGACCAGGCTGCTTCGGGGACCAAAGGAAGGGAGGCTGGATATCAAGCACAATCGCCCCAAAAAGGACTGTGGTAAGTAAGGGAGAAGTGAAGGCCTGAGGGGGGCAGGCAGTGGTGATATGGAAGTTCCAAGGGGATGGGGAGGTGAATGGGAGAACAGATTCTGAACTGGAGATTGTGGGACCCAAAGCCAAGCACAGTGGTTAGGATTTGGTGGGCAGACTGAGTTGGGCTCTTCTGACCCACTTCTCCTCCTTCTTCTTCTCCAGTGGCAGAGGGTCGAGTGTGTGACCTGCAGTGCTCATCTGGGGGTTGCTGGAAACCTGGTCCTGGCCAGTGCTTATCCTGTCGAAACTACAGTCGAGGGGGCGTCTGTGTGACCCAATGCAACTTCCTTAATGGGTACTGTAGGAAGCTACAATTTATGTACAGAAGCTGCATTCTCAGGTTAAGCCTTGTTTCCTTTGCCCTGCAGTAAGACCCATGTGGCTGTGGGCCTAGCTGTGGTAGCAGGGCTGATAGTGATCACCTTGGTCTTGCTACTTACCTTGCTCTACTTTCGAGGGTAGAAGATCCAGAATAAGAGAGCAATGAGGTGCTACTTGGAGCGGGGTGAGGTGAATACTCCTTCCTGGACTTAAAGGACCCCAACAGTTCCCAATGGAGACCTCCTATCCACCATACTGTTAAGACATTCTTAGTCAGTTCTTTATCCCCTCCCTTCAAGGAAATACTGTGGTACAATGGTAAGAAAACTTAAACTGGCTTATAGTACTAGTTGTGTGACCTTGAGCAAAGCCTCAGTTTCCTCGTCTGTAAAACAGGGATAAGATCTGCCCTACCTCACACAATTGTTATAAGGATACAATGGAATGATATATGTAAGAGTACCTTGTAAAATGATATATGAGAAAATCATCTAAATAGACTTCTTTCCTTTCTCTCCCTCCCCCTCCCCACAACACACACACACACACACACACACACACACACACACACACACACACAGGAAAATTTCCCTCTAAATTCTTATTAACACCTTCTCATGATCCCTGACACCATGGAAATGATACTTTCTCTGCTAGAGCCCTTACTACATAACCTCCAATCCTAGAAGCTTTCAGTATTTCCTGTCTCCCAACATGTTTATGATGTTTCTGAAAAAGGGTAACTATTTTTTCTTCCTTTCACCACTGTGGGCTTTACTTCCCTGTCCACTCATTACTGTCCCTCTAGAACATGGCTAGGGGTGATGAGAAAAGATTCAGCCCAGGAAGAGATTTTCCTGACTGCTCCCCTCTGTCACCTACAGAGCCTGGAGCCTCTGGACCCTGGTGAAAAGGCCAACAAGGTCTTGGCCCGAATTTTCAAGGAGACAGAACTGAGGAAACTCAAAGTGCTTGGCTCTGGTGTCTTTGGAACTGTGCACAAAGTGAGGGGAGCACAGGAATTCCTAAGGAGGGAATCAGAGGCACAGGGGTCAGAAAAGCAGGAGGCATCAATGGAAGGGGAAGAATATCAAGGGCTGGAGGAAAGGACATGATCTATGGGGCTGATGGCCTTAGGCTTATGTGGTACTCCCTGGGCCAAAACAAATTAAAAGCACTGAAATCCTGCTTCTGTCACTTAAGGCCTGTGTGACTTTGGCCAAGGCATTTGCCCTCTCTCTGGGCCTGTTTCCTCATCTGTAAAATGAGGGCTGTGTCCAAAAGGTGAATCATGGTAGTAAGGATAAAAGTTTTATTCCCCCAAGTTATGGTGGTGGTAATAAAAGTTTTATTCCCCCAAGTCTCCTCGTAGTGATTCCCATCAAATCCCTTCATTTATACCCTGACCTGACTTTACTTTTGAAGACTGTGAGACTCATTTTAGCTTTTTTTTTCTTCTTCCTAGCTTTCTTTTGACTCCTTTGCTTTAATTGCTAAATTTCTACTTAGCTTTCATCTTTTCATCAGCAATACTTGAAAGTCCTCTATTTTTTCAAAGGTCTATTATTTCCCAGTAGGATTATATTTAATGTTGAAGGGTAGATTATTTTCCATTGTAAGCCTTTATCTGCTGCCTCTTGCAATAAAGTATTCCTAGATTGTCCTTCTCTTAAAGTAGTAACTACCAGATCTTGCATGGTTCCTTGGTACTTGAACTGTAACTTTGTGTCTGTTTGTATTTTTTTTTTAAACCTGGAAGTTTTAGATTTTGGCTATACTTCTGGGAGTTTTGATTTTAAGATTTCTTTCTGTAGGTTAGCAGTGAATTCTTCCTATTTTTACTTTGCCCACTGGTTCTAATAAATGCGATTAATTTTCATTTACAACTTCTTGAAATATGGTATCCAAGGGGCTTTTTTGGTCATATTTTTCAGTGAGTCCGTTCAGTATTTTTAAACTGTTTCTCCTCAACATTTTTTGGTGGGTCAATTTTTTTTTTTTTTTGGTGAGGCAATCGGGGTTAAGTGACTTGCCAAAGGTCACACAGCTAGTAAGTGTCAAGTGTCTGAGGCCAGATTTGAACTCAGGTCTTCCTGACTCCAAGGTCAGAGCTTTATCCACTGTGCCACCTAGTTGCCCCCCAGGTCAATTGTTTTTGATGATATATATCTTATATTTTCTATTTTTCAACATTTTGATTTGTTTGAATACTGTTGTGAGAACTGGCCTATTGCTAGGCTCCAGCTAATAGAAATTACTCTATGTTTCGCCACTCACTGATCCAACTTTAAACCAGGAAACTCCAATATACCCAAGTACTGGTCTTAGCTTCACTGAGGCAAAGAATTTTGGCAAAGCCCTCCCGATCATAATGAGTTTAGTAAACTTCACCTAATTCAAGTGTTCAAGGTTAGCAAACTTGCCTAATCACAATGACCTCTTGATCAATAAGGAGTGTTGAACTCTAGGCCACCCACTGATTGACTTCCCCAAAGGCCCTCTTCCCACCTAGTCTCAGGGAATATATCCAGAAACAACAATTAGTCATAAGGGCAGAGATCTAGAGCTCTGGGCTCTCCATCCATTAGGGTGCACATCCCACCACATTCCCATGCCACCACCTCATGCTTATCCATGGAACTAAAAGGATGAGTAGCTGCACACTTCCATGCCTATGAATAATCAACTGCCTTCTCAGTACCTCACTCATGATCTCCTCACAAGCCATATCCACAGTGTGGAACTGTAGGATCTAAGAAGACAGTGAGGATCCCCAAGCACTGGAAAGATTCCTCATGGAAAGAGGAGGCAGGGCTCCTGGGAAGTGCTATGCGGGAGCTCATTAATCTAGGGAATTAGTTCCCCAGACCACACAGGAGTTTACTCGCTCACTGGGTTCAGTGCAAAATCAAAGGAAACATTTATTCTCATGCCTCCTGCTCTTAGGAAATAGTTGCCCTCACCTTCCCACTATGACAGACTTATACAGAAGGAGGAGAGACTAGTAATGACAAAGATTCATACTGAAGTGGGAGATACAAGAAGACAACTGAGGTATTAGAGTGAAAGAGTTAGATAACATAAGGCAGAGGTCTATGAAAAGAGATGGAGAACAGCTGAATGAATGATGACTCTGGGGTGGGGGTGGGGGTGGGGGGCAGCTACATTCCTTGATTACACTGGAGTTTACAGCATTGTCTGAGAGGACATCTCATCCTTTCAAACACATGAGGGAAGTGGTCCATTGGAGGACTTTTTGCCAGAAGTTACTGAAAGGGAACGCCTTCCCCCGACTTGACTCACTTCAAAGTGACTTAACTTACTTTCTGACTTGATTCACTTCAAAGACTTGACCTTAGATATGAGGCTAGGGGCCAGCTCCAGGGTCTCCTCCCCTATTAAAATTCAGTGGCCTGGATGAGAGATTCTCTTTGTGATGGGATTGCTTACAAAAGCATTCTTTTCATTTCTTCTCAGAGGAGGGGGGGGGGGGCCCAACAAAGACCAATTTGCTTTTACTTGTCTTGGAAAGAACACCTTCTCTGTCCTACCCTAACGCTACTTAAACAACCCTGCAATTTTTCCCCATTGGGTAAAAACCATGTCCAAGGCCCCCTTGCTCCTATGGCATTACAGCCCTCCATTACATAGATGACATTGTGCTGGTCGCTCAAATGGAAAAAGAAAAGTAGAAAGCACAGATTACAGGGATACTAACCCTGATAAGGGCACCTAGGAGGCACAGTGGATAGAGCACTGGGTCTGGAGTCAGGTCAGGAAGACCTGAGTTCAAATCTGACCTCAAACACTTACTAGTTGTGTGACCATGGTCAAGTCACTTAACCCTGTTTGCCTCAGTTTCCTCATCTGTAAAATGAGCTGGAGAAGGACATAGCAAGCCACTCCATTAAGTTTGCCAAGAAGACCCCAAATGAGGACACGATGTAAACAACTGAACAATAACAAAACCTGATAAAATTCAGGGAACCGTCAAGCAGGGGGCCCAGTGGGCCTGAGTTCAGTGGAATATATACCCTGGCCTGTAAAGGATGAACTGTTAGTCATGGCCTACCCTAGAAACAAAAAAAGACACCCAAGAATTGATAGGATTAGACAGCTAGAAAGGTAGATGGTCAGTGGATAGAGCACTGCGCCTGAAGTCAGGAAGACCTGAGTTTGATTCTGACTTCAGACACAAGCTGTGGGACCCTAGGTACATCACTTAACCTCTGCCTCAGTTTCCACAACTGTAAATTGAGGATAATAATAGTGCCTACCTAGCAATCTAGGATTATTGTGAGGATCAAATGAGGTTTTTATAAAGTGCTTAGTGCAGTACCTGGCACACGGTAGATACTTAATAAAGGCTTATTCCTTTCCCCTTTCCCACTATTTGGTTACTGGCAGTAGCATACTAAAGGACAGCTAGATAGCACAGTGGATAGTGTGCTGGGCCTGGAGTCAGAAACTCATCTTTCTGAGATC
Source organism: Vombatus ursinus (assembly GCF_900497805.2). Taxonomy (NCBI): domain Eukaryota; kingdom Metazoa; phylum Chordata; class Mammalia; order Diprotodontia; family Vombatidae; genus Vombatus; species Vombatus ursinus. Next base: position 4,265,705 of record NW_020950547.1, on the reverse strand, counting down.
AAATCTGGCCTCAGACACTAGCTGTGTGACCCTAGACAAGTCACTTAACCCTGTTTGTCTCAGTTTCCTCATCTGTAAAATGAGCTGATAAACAAAATGGCAAAGCACTCCAGTATCTTTGCCAAGAAAAATCTCAAGTGTGGTAACAAAGGGTCAGGCATGAATGAAATGACTAAACAATAAAGGCCAATGAAACCTGTTCCAAGTCAATTGCCTCAGTGGTTTCCTGGATATATGCCCAAACTATGCATGGTAACCCAGTGATCCTTAGCTGCATGGGCAACTGGGAGAGGAATTCATCTAATCCAAATATATGCCCAATAAGTCAACAGAAGAAATGTGCTTGTGTCCCCATGGAAGAGAGCATGCCCAGGGGCACACAACACCACACTCTTAACAACTACACTTCACTGACTTGCCTCCCCAGAAGCAACTACAATATGTTCTTACAGCAATTGGCACTCATGTTGTATACGGAATAGTTGCTGCGATAGCATATCCCATTGCCAAACTCATTGCCTATGCCCTCGAGACTCACAATGGTTAAAGGTTTGGATAACCAGATTACATTTCTATCAATAATAGGACTTCATTTTCCTCTACCTTTACCCCACAATGGACCTGAGATCAAGGCATCACATAGTACCCACATGCTCCATATTCCCCTCAGGCAGCTGGGATAACTGAACAATGGAATGGATAGTTAAAAACCCAACTCTTAGACCTTACATTTAAAACAACTCATGGAAAAGATGGCTAGATCACCTTCCTGTGCAACCTGCATCATACCCCCAAAGAGGTCTTCCCCAGACTATCTGCTGAACACAAATCTATCAGGGAATGGAGACAAGGGATTGCAACTGACTTCGACAGCAACTGATATAAGATACCAGGAGTCAGCAGCCCAGCCTCAACCCTCCCCCAACTACTGTTTTTGTATGGCCCTTGTGCTAAGGATGGTTTTTAGATTTTCAAATACAAGAAAACTTTATTTTAAAATGTAAAAACATTCTAAACTCTTGGGCCTTGCAAAAACAGACAGCAGGTACCATAGTTTGCTGAGTCCTATACCACACTCATAATGGACTCTCTTTTCCCCCAACAAAGCTGAGCCCAAACGCATGGTGGTTTCTTTTCTCAGCTGGTTAGGGAAATGTGGACACCAACTTCACAGACCACTGTTCTCCTTCTTCCTCCCCCTCCTCCTCCTCTCTACCCTCTCATAAGCTCCTCTTTTTACTTCTGAGGAAGAAAAGGAGACAATTTTCTCAGGTCTCTATATTCCTTCCCCAGCAATGTCATAGAATGGTTCTGGTTCATTTTCTCCCCACCTATTTGGAGCTTCTACAATTAGAATCAGATGGGAAGATTTGGTATAGACATACAGGGGTAATTAATGGATGTCCATAGATACCATAGCAGGAACAGGAAATATCGTGTTGGTTGCAAAAGGGAAGATGGATTATCATTTAGTGGGGGATAAACACCAAGAAAAGGTGGGAAGGAAATGGGGTAAGAACCTAATGTGTCCATTATACTTCTAGGCAACTCGGAGACTCTCATGATGATCAATCCTACTAAAAATAGCCCCAATCATGATAGCCACAGTCCTCTGGCCCATCTGTCATGATGACACCTGCCTATTTGGTCCCAACAATTCTTCTGCTACTGCTTTCAGGTCTACTACCACAAAGTCAACAATTTACAGAAATTCACCAAGATTATTGCTAAGGCAGTTATCCTGACATCCTCCTTAGTGTGCCACCCAGCCTGGTGACCCCAATGAGCAACTTTTTAGTATCCATGAAAAGAATGTGACTGTAAAGGCCATTGCCAAAGGAACACCCCAAAATAAAACATGCAAGTTAAGAAGATGGGTTGTGAGGACTGGTCTATCGTGAGGCCCTAGCTGTTGGAATCGCCTGCCTTATAATCCTCTGAGTACGTATATTCCTTCTCAGTAACTCATTCATGATTTACTCACAATTTCTTATTATCTCATGAACTCTGAGTTCTGTTTAATTTACTCAGAGATCTGTCCCTTGGACAAGGTCATCCCTCTTTCTCTTCTAGGTGACTTATTCTCCTTCTAGTTTTTTCCTTCTATTAGAGACATAACACTACGCCAGCCTACTTCTTAGTTCTGGTTCAATGGTGGGATGAAACAAAGCCCTTGTAAGTCACTGAATAGGTAATAAAGGCAATTTACTTTTCCCTAAAACAGTGAACATCTGGAATAAAGATACGGAGGTACTTAGCTTCTCTAGATGAACTCTCCTTCATCTCCATCTGGAAACTCAGCTGTTTAGTAGATCATCAAGGTTTGGCAATTTGAGTGATCTTAGGCACCCACCAAATCTGAGAGGCCTCAGCTTCATGTGGCTAAGACTTTTTATCCCCCAGTTGGCCAGGAAGCTGCAGCCAATTAGGTGCCAGGGACAGTTTTGTCCTGGGCTTGTTCAATGTTGGTTGGGAATGGGGGCAATGCGAAAGGAAGTTGCATCAGGAAAACTGAAGGCAGTCAGGTTCTGGGAGCAGATTTGTCTTCTGTTAGGTAAAACGTCCCCATGTTGTGGATGAGAGGAAAGAAGTCGTGTCAGAGAAATGCTAATCCTATCACACACCACCCCTTGGTGGCAAGATCCTGAGAATCTTCTAAAGCTGTAGTGTCAGACTCAAATAGAAATGGGGGCGACTAAGTCATACATAAGAATCCCTGAAGGCTGCACATTGACTTAGTTTTTTAAAAGGAATATTATCTATGTTTTATTGTATTTTTATTTATTTTGGTAAATATTTCCCAGTTACATTTTAATCTGGTTTGGGTGACACTCAAAAGTATTGTGATGTGCATGCAGCTCCCAGGTCACATGCTATTCTAGAGGACCTTCCACTATTTAAATGCTTATAAGACTTTGACTGAACAGTTCTGTCACATGCAGGTCTTTTTTTTTTTCCAAAGCTGCCAATTGTTTTTATTTTTTCATTTAGCAAATCATCATCATCATCGTCATCATCATCATCATCATCATCATCGTAGCCAACATTAATATGATGCTTTACAAATATTATCTCATTTTACCCTCACAACAACTCTGGGAGATAGGTTCTATTAAATAGATCCATTTGATCTATTCCCAGGGATCTTTGTGTCACATGCAGTTCTAAGGGGGAAGAAAGGGAAAAAGAGGTGAAGGGAGGAAAAAAAATGTAAAACCCAGAAATCCTAGGCCTTTCTTTCCCCCTTTAGAAAGACCAATTTTCAAGTCTTATGATCCAGTCCATGTGGTAGGTGATGTGAAATCTTTGAGGCACATGGTAGGTCTCCTAATTCCTCGTGGTGACAATAAACTAGAGCAGCACCAAGAACAGTACAGCCTCAAGTACAAATCACAAATTTCTTCTCCTGTTGTGAGGTAGTAACTAAGAGCAGGAGAACAACTCTAAGAACATCAGGGACACTGCAGGGATGCTTCTGGAACAGTCAACAATTCTTCAACATGCACATGGGTCATCTGTATTATAAGGGCTAAGTGGCCATAAGCCTCTTCCATGCAACTTGTCCTGAGACCTAAGTTGATACAGAGGCTCTCCCTATATGGCCACCCATTCAGTATTCCCTAGCTCACCCGCCAAAGCCTCTCCTTCCCCATGAGCCACATCAGGGGAATGATACACAATTTTTTCCCCCTTTGAGGTCTGTGTGGAGGGTCTGTCCCCTTTTTACTCATCTAGTGACTCAGAATTATCAAACTTAACTAAGGGAGCCCCTTTTTTCCAAGTAAATAGACACCCAGCACAGTTATATAGCATCCTTCACAATGCTATCAGAAATCAAAGTGCTTTCCAACAAAACTACCCTTTTGTCACCAAAGCTCCAAGTCTGATCTCTCTATCTCAGCAGCATCTGGGTCATAAACCATTGGATGACTTCCTGTCTGGGTACCCTCAGTCCCCACCCCCACCAGGAGAGAGCCCTTCATTTTCATGACCACCAACTCCATTAGCTGCCCCTCTGCTTTCCTTGTACAGTCCCTGAATGCTGAAAGTTCTGTCTCTTTCTCTAGCTGCTGAATGTTCTGGCCTAGTTTACCTTCTGTCTGATTACTCTGACAATCCAACTTATTCAAGACATTCAACAATATTAGATAATACTGGTCTTGGCACTTTCTTTACTCTCTTGGGAAGCCTTCTCCAGCACCCATTGAGTGAACCCTGTCCCCTGTCTCCCAGAGAGGACTCCTCATATACAATAAGGAGGACTCTGGTGACAGAGAGCCATGGAGTATCCTCAACATCTGATCAAGCCGCCCTCTTCTGTATTTTCAGGGCTCTTCCTCAAACTCAACCACCATGTAGACTATAGGGCGATCTTATCTTGTCCCAACTTACTACAACTTGGCCAAATATTTGAGAAGGTTTGACTCTAACACCACCACCACCACCCTCTTAATTTAGGTTCAATGTTGGCATGAAATGAGGCACTCCTAAGTCAATGAACATTTGGCAAAGAAAGTGTACTTTTCCCTGACAGAGCAAGAATATGCTACGAGGATTCAGTGGCACTAAGATTCTCTGGACATGACTGCCCCCATCCACCTTGTTTCCCTTCAGTCTCCCTCAAGTCCATTTGGAAACTCATCTGGTCAGTAAGTCATCAGGATTTGGTGATTCCTGGTGACTTTTTACTCTTCCATCTTAACCCAAAATACAGTTCTTAACATCTTTCTTTGACATCTCTCATATTCCTCACCTTTGTCCTAGTTGCCTAGAAAACTGCCAGAGTCTCCTAATAGATCTTCCTGTTTCAAGTCTTTCCTTTCTCCAAAAAATTTTCCACACAGCTGACAAAGTGACATTCCTTTAAAAAAAAAAAAAAAGGTTTTTTTAGATATTCATTTTTTAAAAAATTTGAGTTCCAAATTCTGTCCCTCCCTCCAGGCCCTCCCCTACCCACTGAGAAGGCAAGCAACATAATATTCATTATACATGTGAGTGGAGGTGATGTAATCCCAGCTGAGTTACTTAAAACACTTAAAAGACAATGCTGTTAAAGTGCTGCACTCAGTATGCCAGTAAATTAGGAAAGGTCAACAGTGGCCATTGGATTAGAAAAGATCAGTTTATGTCCCAATCCTAAAGAATGGCAATGCACTGGCCCTGAAGTCAGAAGGACCTGAGTTCAAATCTGGCCTTAGACCAAACACTTGACACTTATTGCTTAAAAAAAATTAAATTAAATTAAATTAAAAATAAAGAAAATCAATGCCAAGGAATGTTTGAATTACTGAACAATTGCACTCATTTTTATTTGGTGGGGGGGGTTAGATAATGGGATTAGGTGACTTGCCCAGGGTCACACAGCTACTAAATGTCAAGTATCTGAGGTCAGATTTGAACTCAGGTCCTCCTGACTCCAGGGTCGGTGCTCTCTCCACTGCACCACCTAGCTGCCCCACAATTATAGTCATTTGACATGCCAACAAGGTTATGCTTAAGATTCTGCAAGATAGGCTTCAGCAAAGTGTAAACTGAGAATTACCAGAAATTCAGGCTGGTTTTCAAAGAGGTGGAGGAACTAGAGACCAAATTGCCAACATTCACTGGTTTATGGAAAAAGCAAGGAAGTTCCAGAAAAATATCTACTTTTGCTTTGCTGACTACACTAAAGCCTTTGATTGTGTGGATCACAACAAAATATGGCAAGTCCTCAAAGAGATGAGTACCAGATCATCTTATTCGTCTCCTGAGGAACCTGTTTGCAAGCCAAGAAGCTACATGGAAAAACTGATTGGTTTAAGTTTGGAAAAGGAGCATGACAAGGCTGCATGTTGTCATCTTATTTATTTAACTTATTTCCAGCATACAGCACACAAAATGCCAGGCTGGATGAATCAAAAGCCAGAATTAAGGTTGCTGGGAGAAATATCCACAATCTTAGACATGTAGATGGTACCACTCTGATGGCAGAAGTGAACAGGAAATAAGAAGCCTCTTTTTCAAATTAATTTATTTTTAGTTTTTAACATTCACTAAGAAGCCTCTTGGCGAATGTGAAAGAAGAAAGTACAAAAGCTGGCTTGATGTTTGACATTGAAAGAAAAAAAAGATCTTGGCAACTGGTCCCATCACTTCCTGGCAAACAGAGGGAGAAGAAATGGAAGCAGTGTCAGATTTTATTTCCTTGATCTCAAAGATCATTGCAGATGGTGACCGCAGCTATGGAGTTAAAAGATACTTGCTCTCTGGAAGGAAAGCTATGGCAAATATGGATAATATACTAAAAAGCAGACATCACCTTGCTGATAAAAATCTGTATAATCAAAGCTATAGTTTTTCTAGTAGCAATGTATGGCTATGAGAGTTGGATTTGTAAGGAAAGCTGAGTGCCACAGAATCAATGCTTTCACGTTGTGGTGCTGGAGAAGTCTTTTGAGAGTCCCCTTGGACAACAAGGGTATCAAATCAGTCAGTACTTAAAGAAATTAATTCAGGCAATTTGCCTAAAGGTCAAATACTGAAGCTAAACCATAATTTGGCCACATAATGAGAAGACAGGATTCATTGAAAAGACACTGATGTTTAGAAAGATTGAAGGTAAAAGGAAAAGGGAACAGCAGAGTATGAGATGGAAAGATAGTGTCTTGGAAACAACAAACATGAACTTGTTCTGACTTTGAGAGATAGTGGAGGATAGAAGGGCCTGGCTTACTATGGTCCATAGGGTCATGAAGAGTTGGACATGACTAAACAACTCAATGATATACATGTGAAGTCATATAAAACATATTTCCATATTAGCCACATTAACAAAAATGCAAGTAAAGTAAATAAAGTGAAAAAAATTTTGATTCAATCTGTGCTCAGTGTTTATCATTTTTCTCTCTGGAAGTGAATAGCATTTTTCATCATGAGTCCTTTGGAATTGTCATGGACCATTATATTGACCAGAGTAGCTAAGTCTTTCATAGTTGATCATCCTTACAATGTTGCTGTTACTATGTACGATGTTCTCCTGGTTCTACTCATTTCACTTTGCATCAGTTCATATGTCTTTCCAGATTTTTCTGAACCCATCCTGCTCATCATTTCTTATAACACAACACTATTACATCACAATCATATACCACAACTTGTTCAGCCATTCTCCAGTTGATAGCCAACCCCTCAATTTCTAATTCTTTGCCATCACAAAAAAACTGCCATAAAACACACACACACACACACACACACACACACACACACACAGAGGTCCCTTTCCACTTTCTTTGATCTCTTTGGGATACAGACCTAGTAGTGCTATCACTGGGTCAAAGAGTATGCACAGTTTTACAGCCCTTTGAGCATAGTTCCAAATTGTTCTTCAGAATGGTTAGAGCAGTTCACAACTCCACCAACAATGCATTAATGTACCTATTTTTCCACATTCCCTTCAATGTTTATCATTTTCCTTTTCTGTCATGTTAGCCAATCTGATAGGTATGAGGTGGTACTACAAAGTTGTTTTAATTTGCATTTTGTAAACCATCATATCATTCGCAAAAAGTGATAATTTGCTTTCCTCATTGCTATTGCTTATTCCTTTGATTTCTTTTTCTTGTCATATTCCTATAGTTAACATTTCTAGTACAAAATTGAATAATAGTGGTGATAATGGGCATCCTTGCTTTACTCCTTATTTTCTTGGAAAGGCTTCTAGTTTATTCTCATTTTAGAAAATCTTGGGGGGGGGGTGGAGTAAAAACAATGACTTGCTTGAATTCTCTCCTAAACTCCTCCAAATACCTGTAAAAAAATGGCTCTAAACAAATTCTAGAGCAGCAGAACCCACAAAAAAAGTGAAACAAATTTCCAGCCCAAGACAACCTAGAAGGTCAGCAGGAAAAGTCTGTTGCACCAGGCCAGGAGAGGAGCTCAGCAGTTCAGAGTGGGCCCCGCAGGCAGAGACCAAGCTTCAGCAAACCTGGAGCAGGCCGCAGAGGACTAAATCATGGGCAACTGTGGTGGCTTCCAGACTTCTCAACGAACAAATTCCAAAGACAACTTAGGTCAGTAGGAAAGGTCTGTCCCTCAGTGAGAGAGGAGCTCAGTCCCAGCCCTAGTCCCAGTGTAACCCCAGGGTGGTGGCTGCTTCCAGAGCTCTCGGCCCACAGATGGAGGGGTGATCAAACGGCTGATCAGAGGGGGATTGCAGGGATCACTGCTGGTGCTGAGGCAGGATTCTCTTGCTTTGCCCATGCTTGGATCTAGGTCACAGTTCTGGGTGGTGGTCCTGGGGCGAGGAGGAGTACTGGTGTGGGGGAACTTGTGGTGGCAGCGGAGAGGAAATTCTCACAGTTCCAAGGCAGAAAAGACTACTTGTGGTCACTCATAGACCAGAGCACAGGCCAGGAAAGGAGTAAACACTTTGCCTTTGATCATACCAGTTTGGAAGAACTGAAAATTTACAGATCCCTAGAAATATCTCTGAAAACAGCTGCACAAAACCCCCGAAGCTTGGGACAGTACATTCTCCACACTGGAAGTAGACTCCTACCTTAACAAAGAGTTTATAACTCAAGTAATTGGCTGGGATCATGAGCAAACTGCACAAAAAAAAGTCAGACCATAGAATCTTACTTTGGTGACAAAGAAGATCAAAACATACAACCAGAAGAAGACAACAAAGTCAAAGCTCCTACATCCAAAGCCTCCAAGAAAAATATGAATTGGTCTCCAGCCATGGAAGAGCTCAAAAAAGATTTTGAGAAGCAAGTAAAAGAAGTAGAGGACAAACTGGGAAGAGAAATGAGAGTGATGCAAGAAAATCATGAAAAACAAGTCAACAGCTTGCTAAAGAAGGCCCAAAAAAATACTGAAGAAAATAACACCTTAAAAAATAAACTAACCCAAATGGCAAAAGAGGTCTAAAAAGCCAATGAGGAGAAGAATGCCTTAAAAAGCAGAATTGGCCATATGGAAAAGGAAGTCTAAAACCTCACTGAAGAAACATTTCCTTAAAAATTAGAATGGAGCATAATGACTTTATGAGAAATCAAGAAATTGTAAAAGAAAACCAAAAGAATGAAAAAATAGAAGACAATGTGAAATATCTCATTGGAAAAACAACTGACCTGGAAAACAGATCCAGGAGAGATAATTTAAAAATTATTGTACTACCTGAAAGCCATGATCAAAAAAAGAGCCTAGACATCATCTTTCAAGATATTATCAAGGAAAACTGCCCTGATATTCTAGAACCAGAGGGTAAAATAGAAATGGAAAGAATCCACTGATCACCTCCTGAAAGAGATCCCCAAAGGAAAACCCTTAGGAATATTGTAGCCAAATTCCAGATTTCCCAGGTCAAGGAGAAAATATTGCAAGCAGCCAGAAAGAAACAATTCAAGTATTGTGGATACACAATCAGGACAACACAAGGCTTAGCAGCTTCTACATTAAGGGACTGGAGGGCTTGGAATATGATATTCCAGAGGGCAAAGGAAATAGGATTACAACTAAGAATCACTTACCCAGCAAAAGTGAGTATAATCCTTCAGGGGGAAAAATGGATACTCAGTGAAATAGAGGACTTTCAAGCATTCTTGATGAAAAAAGACCAGAGCTGAATAGAAAATTTGACTTTCAAATACAACACTCAAGAGAAGCATGAAAAGGTAAACAGGAAAGAGAAATCTTAAAGGGCTTATTAAAGTTGAACTGTTTACATTCCTAGGTGGAAAGATGATATTTGTAACTCATGAGACCTTTGTCAGTATTAGGGTAGTTGGAGGGAAAAATATATGTATATATAGATTGATAGATAGATAGAGGGTGAGTTGAAGATGAAGAGGTGATATCTAAAAGATAAAATTAAGGGGTGAGAGAGGATTATACTGGAAGAAGGAAGGTTGAGGTAGAATGGGGTAAATTATCTCACATAAAACAGACAAGAGAAAGATTTTATGTTGGGGGGGAAGTGAGGTAAGGTGAGAGGGACTGAGTGAATCTTATTCTCATCAGATTTGGCTTAAGGAGAGAATAGCACACACTCAATTGGATATGGAAATCTATCTTACCCTACAGGAAAATGGGGGAAGGGGATAAGAGGGGGGAGATGATAAAATGGAGGACAGATTGGGGGAAGGGGTAATCAGAAGCAAACACTTCTGAGGAGGGACAGGGTCAAAAGACAGAATAGAATAAATGGGGGATGGGATAGGATGAAGGGAAATACAGTTGGTTTTTCACAACATGACTATTATGGAAGTGTTTTGCATGACTACACATGTATAACCTGTTTCGAGTTGCTTGCCATCTCAATGAGGGTGGGTGGGGAGGGAGGAAAGGAGAGAATTTGAAACCCAAAGCTTTAAAAACAAATGTTAAAAATTGTTTTTACATGCAACTGGGAAATAAGATATACAGGCAATAGGGTATAGAAATCTATCCTGCCCTACAGGAAAATAGAAGGGGAAGGGGATAAGAGAAGGGGGAGAAGTGATAGAAGGGAGGGCAGATTAGGGGAAGGGGTATTCAGAATGCACGCCATCTTGGGGTGGGGGAGGGGCAAGATGGGGAGAAAATTTGGAACTCAAAATCCTGTGGAAATGAATGTTGAAAACTAAAAATCAATTAATTAATAAAAAAGAAAATCTTGATCTTAATTTTAGATATCGATAGAAACTACTTAATCATTTTTTTTAAAACCTTGATTTATTCCTATGCTTTATGGTGTTTTTAATGAGAATGGGTTTTGTATTTTGTCAAAAGCTTTCTCTGCATCTATTGAAATAATCATATGATTTTCACTGTTTTGTTATTAATTTGGTCAATTATGCTTATAGCTTTCTTAATATTGAACCAGCACTGCATTCCTGGTATAAATACAGACTGATCACAGAGTATGATTTCTGTAATATATTTTTCTAATCATCTTGCTAATATTTATTTTAAATTTTTGTATCAATACTTATTAAGAAAATTTTTCTATATTTTTCTTTGTTTTGGCTATCCCTAGTTTAAGTTTCAAGACCATCATGTCAATCAATGAATTTCATAGTATTCCTTGTATACCTATTTTTTCATTTATATAGTATTGGAATTAATTATTCTTCAAATGTTTGGTAGAATTTGCTTGTAAATACATTTGGTACTAGCATTTTTTTTCTTTGAGAATTCATTTATGGCTTGTTCGATTTCTTTTTCTAACATAGAGTTATTTAAATGTTCTATATCCTTTTCTCTTAAATACCCTATATCTCATTCACATGCTCGGTTATGATTGCTAACTGTATTTCTATCCATCCTATACTCTATTACTTATCCTCTTTTCCCCTTTCCCCTCTTTGAGTCTGTTCTGTTTCTGATGATTGCCTCCCTTTATTTACCTTCCATTTATACCCCCCCTCAAATTTCTATTTACCCTTTGCCATCCTATTTCCCTTTTAAGCAAGATGAATTTCTATATCCAAATGTGTGGGGGCAGCTAAGTGGCGCAGTGGATAGAGCACTGGCCCTGGAGTCAGGAGGACCTGAGTTCAAATCCGGCCTCTGACACATAACACTTAACTAGCTGTGTGACCCTGGGCAAATCACTTAACCCCAATTGCCTCACCCAAAAAAAAAAGAACAAATGTATATATGTATATTCTTCCCTCCTTGAACCTGTTCAGATGAGAATGAGGTTCAAGTGTTGCTTGCTTCCCCCTACTCACTCCTCCACTGTATAAACTCTTTCTTACCCCATCTATGTGAGATAATTTCCCCCATTCTTCCTCTCCTTTCCCCCCTTTCCCAGTTTATCTCTCTCTCATACTTCTTTTGAGATCATCCCAACTTAACAGAATCACATTTTTGTCCTCTTTCTACATAAACTCTAGCAGCCCTAGTTATGATAGAGTTTTGAGATTTCATATCATCTTCCCATATGGGGATGTAAACTGTTTTAACCTTGTCTATTCGCTTATGATTTCTCACTCATATTTAGCTTTTTATGCTTCTCTTGCATCTTATGTTTGAATATCAAATAATCTATTCTGTTCTAGTCTTTTCATTAAGGATGTTTGAAAGTCCTCTATTTCATTAAATATCCATTTTCCCCCTGTAGAATTATACTCAGTTTTCCTGGGAGCTTAGTTGTAATCATAGCTCCTTTGCCTTCCAGAATGTAATATCCTATGCCTCCATTCCTATTTAGTGGCAATTGCTAAATCTTGTGTGATCCTGTGGCTCCATGGTATTTGAATTATTTCTTTCTGGCTGGTTGCACTATTTTCTCCTAATCTTGGGAGTTCTAGATTTTAGCTATAATATTCCTAGGTTTCATTTTGGAATTTCTTCCAGGAAGTGTCCAGTGGATTCTTTCTCTTTCTACTCTGCCCTCTGGTTCTGACTGCCCAGAGGCAGTTTTCCTTTGTCAGTTCTTGAAATATATCTAAGCCCTTTTTTTGTTCATGACTTTCCATGAAGTCCAAGTAGTTCAATAATTCTTATATTCCTCAATAATAAATAGTCAATTTTTTAATTTCCTCAAAAGATGCTTCAATCTATTTCCCAAGTCAGTTGCTTTTCCTATGAGATATTTCACATTTTCTTCTATTTGTTTTAGTCTTTTGACTTTGTTTCTTGATGTCTTGTGAAGTCTTTAGCTTCCACTTGGCAAATTCTAATTTTTAAGGAGTTATTTTCTTCAGTGAGGTTTTACATCTCTTTTACCAAGCCATTAATTCTCTTTTCATAATTTTCTTGCATTGTTCTCATTTTTATCCCCAATTTTTCCTCTATTGCTTCCATTTTATTAAAAAAATTTTTTTGCTTTTTTAAAAAAAATCACTTTCTTTAACTCTTTTAGGAATTCTTTTTTTAGGGGCATGGGGTGCGGCAATCAGGGTTAAGTGACTGCCCAGGGTCACACAGCTAGTATCATGTGTCTGAGGTCAGATTTGAACTGAGGTCTTCCTGACTCCACACCAATGTTCTATCCACTACGTCACCTAGCTGCTCCTCTTTTAGGAATTCTTGATGGGCTTGTATCCAATCTGCATTTTTTTTTCCTTCAAGACTTTGCTTGTCAATGTTTTCAAGTCATTTTCTTCTTCTGTGTTTATGTTTTGAGTTCCCCTGTCACCAAGAGTAATTTTTGCAATCAGATTATTTTTGTGTTCGCTCATTTTTCCAGTCTACTTCTTGACTTTGGACTTTATGCTAGTGTTGCGCTCTGCTCACCTCTGGGGTGTGGGGGGGGATGTCAAGTCTGAACTGTCTTTTATGTCCTACTGCTTTCACAGCTCAGTCTAGGAGCTCTATAAGTTTTCATTGTTTCCAAAGTTGTGTGATCCAAGAAGAGGTCTGTTCACTGTTCTCCTGGTCTATGCTGTGCAAATTTCTGACCTGGTTTGGTTCTCTTGGCTTGTGTGTGGTTGAGTTTCCATAGACTTCTGCCAGACCCAGTCACAGCACCCTAGGAGATTCTGCAGGTTCAGAGTGACTGAGCTACTGGCTCCTCTTTGGTTTTGGCCTTCTGCCCTGGTTTATTCCACTACAGGCTTATGTGCAGAACTAAAGGATAGAACTGAGTTCCCCATTCTGCTCTTGGGCTCAGAGACATACAGCTATGTTTCTGAAACTTGTTCCTTGCTTTTACACAGGTAGAACCCCAGCTTCCTTGTGACCATGAGGACTCCTCTCCTCCATTGAACTGTTACCCAGAAGTAAATAATGGGCAACAGAGCTGTTAGATGGCACCCACTCCTTCTCCCAGTGCTAGTACAAGGGTCCTCTAGAATCTCTTTCTGCCCAGGTATTCAGTCCCCTTACCATCCTAGGGCACTGGCTGCTCCCTGCCACTGCTACTGCCATATAGCCCACTATCACTTCTACTTAATGCTGTGCTGAACTCCTGGTCACATTCCACCCCAGTGTCCACAGACCTCTTTATCTTCCAAAGTTGCCATGGGTTGAAAAAAATGATTCACTGTGATATTTTCTTGATTTTCTCATTGAGAATTTAGTTTGGTGTGTTTTCTAGGTCATTGTGGAGGAGATTGTAGAGAAGCTAAGGCAAAAAAATGCTGCTTCTCACTCTGCCATCTTGACTCCACCTCTATTAACTCGTTTTCATTTTATATAATAATTTCCAATTTATTTTATTTTTTAAATTCAATTTCATTTTTATTTTCTATTCCAAGTTCTCTCCCTGCCTCCACCCCACCCCATCCATTGAGAAAGCAAGAAATATAACACTCACTATATATGAAGTTACATTATGAATTATATATGAAGTCATATAAAACATGTTTACATTCACTATGTTCCCCTCCTACCCACTCCCAAAAAGGTAAGGAAAATAAAGAAGAGAAAAAAAGCATGCTTCAACTTGTACTCTAAGATCAAAACCTCTATCTGGAGGTGGAAAGCATTTTACATCATGACTCCTTTGGAACAGTGTGAGATCATTATATTGACCATGGTTACTAAGTTTTGCACACTTGATTATCTTTAAAATATTGCTGTTTCTGTGTACATTGTTCTTTTGGTTCTGCTCACTTCACTTTGCATCAGTTTATGTAAATCTTCCCAGGTTTTCCTGAGAACAACCCCTTCATTATTTCTTACAGAACAATAGTATTCCATCACATTGTTCAGCTATTCCCCAATTGATGGGCATGCCCTCAGCTTCCAACTCTTTGCCAACACAAAATGAGCTACAATAAATATCCTATTAACTCTTTTTTTAAATGTTGCTTCATCTGTTGCAGATATTCTAGTTGAATTTGTGTTGTTGCTGAGATTTTCTTTGCAGATGTTTTGGAGTCATTCTCTTCTGGATTTATGTCTTAAGGTTCTTTGTCATTATGATAGCATTTTACGGTGGTATCTTTTTTTGTTTGTTTATTCTTCCAGATTACTTCAGGACTTTGGACTTGACGTCAGGGCTGGGCTCTACTCACTTCTGGAGGAAATGTCTGGGCTGTTGCTACTTTCTTGGGGATATTAAATATTGTGTTATTCCAGGATCTCAGGAACAGCTTAGGTTTGGGATCTCCAAACATTCAGCATTCCCAAAGTGATCTGATCCAGGACAAAGTCTGATCACTGCTCCCCAGCCTGAGCTGTGCAAATTCCTGACCTGGATTTGGATATGTTGCTAACAGTCAACTGCTGCTAAACTCAGCCTCTATCAGTCAGATGGGAAGGTCGGCTGGTTCAGAGTGATAGAACTACAAGCTTCCCTTGGGTCTGTGATTCTTGCCCTGATTATTTCTTCTCAGGATTCAGACTGTTAGAAACTGGAACTGAGACTCCATTTGCTCCTGGAGTTCGAGTCACACTGCTGCTACTTTCTTCTGAACATAGTAAGCACTCAATGCTTATTCTATCCATCCATCTAAAAAAATTTTTTTAGTTATTCCCTAAATATAATATTCTACCACCCACCTTCATGTATGTGCATGGACTGTCCTTTATATCTGGAATGTTCTGCCTCACCTCTTCCCCTTTGAGACTCTTCAAAGCTAAAGTGGGCATCTAGGTGCCACAGTGGGTAGAGCACTGGCCCTAAAGTCAGGAGGACCTGAGTTCAAATCCAGCCTCAGACCAAACACTTGACACTTACTAGCTGTGTGACCCTGGGCAAGTCACTTAACCCCAGTTGCCTTTAAAAAAAAAAAAGAGAGAGACAAATCTGACCTCAAGACATTTACCAGTTGTGTAACCTTGAGAAAGTCAATTAACCTCTGTTTGCTTCAGTTTCCTCATCTGTAAAATGGGGATAATCATCACATCTACCTCATAGAGTTGTTGTGACAATTAAATGAGATAGTAACCGTAAAGCTCAGTGCCTGGCACATAGTGAGCACTATATAAATGTTGCTATTATTATTATGCTACCTTCCTCAAGAGCCCTTTCCTGATTTCTCCAATCACTAGCATCACTTCATAGTTGTATTCGTTTATCTGGAGGGCAGGCACTGAATCACTTTTGTCTTCCTATCCCTAGCTTCTAGCGCAATGCCTAACACATAGTAGGGACTTTGAAATGCTTGTTGATTGATTGAAGTTTGGACCTCAACTGGAGGCAACAGGGAGACACTGAAGTTAAGTTAATAAAAGGAGTGACTTTGTTTATAAGGAAAGGTTGCCAGAGGAAGAGTGGACGCAGGAAGTCCTGTTCAGAGCCTATTTCAATGGTTCAGGTGATCTGGAACAAAGTCCTGTACTAGGGATGGCAGTGGTGTTAGAAAGTAGGGACCAACCAGTATAACTTGTCTGATGCTCCCTTATCCCCTTCCCCCAAGAAAGAAGGCACTGAAGTTCTGGGACAGTTGGACAAGTTCATAAGGGGGTGGCGGAGAGGCAGCTGTCCTTTAGATCGGCCGTGTTGGGGGGACAGAAGAGGGGGGATAGGAGAGGTGCAGGCAGCAACAGGTGCATTGAGACTCGGCCCCACCCTTGCCCGGCCTGGTCTGCCCCTCCCCTCCTTTCCCTTCCCTTTCTCAGAGTGGGAATGGAAAGGCGGGGCCTAGGGTCTGTTCCCAGACTGGTACCCCCTCCCCTCTTCAAATTCTCTTGGGAGACTAGGCAGGCGCCGGGTTTGGAGGGGGGAAGCATCCGGAGACAGTGCAATTTCACGGAGCCTCGGAGAGGCTAGGGATACTGCGGACGAGAAGGCTCTGTAATGGGGTCTCAATTCCCAAAGGAGGAGGGGGAGGAGCGGGAGGCGGGAGCTCCCCCCTTCCCCCCACCTCAAGAGGGATAAAAAAACACCAAAGTGGACCAACCGGCCAGGGAAGTAGGAGGGTGGGGGAGGGTTGATTTACATAATGGGCGGGGCCAGCCTGGTAGAGAATCCCTTCTTTATCCACGGGGGTGTGTGTGGGGGCAGTCTTAGGAATTTTCTGCTCCCCCCTCTCCTCGGGGGAAATAAGGGTGAGCCCCTCCGTCGCTCTGATTGGCCGGAGCAAGGGGGTTCCCACAGTCTGGCCAATGAACTCGGGGCCCGCGTAAGGGGGGCGGGCGGTGTAGGGTGGCTGAGCACGAGCCGGGTGGAGAGGCTGAGACTAGAGCGAAATCGAACTTCAACCCTGCGAAAAGTTGGAGGCGCTGCCAGTGCTAGCGAGTCCGGGAGCGGCCGTGACTCACCCCACTCCCCACACACGTACGCGCCCCCCCCTTACCTCCTTCCCTCCTTCCCTCCCTCCCTGGTCCCAGCTCCAACTCTAGATCCTGTAACACTTCGCGTTTGCTACCTGGACAGCCTGCCGCCTCCGCCTCCTCCCTTCCTGGCTCAGGTGGCTTTCTCAATCCTGATGGCTTAGCCTCGGATCCCCGGCCCGGGCCCCCTGCCCCCAGCACGCAGCAGCTATGAAGGGGTTACTGGAGCTGCAGGTATTGGGCTGGCTCCTCCACCTGGCCAGGGGCTCGGAGGTAGGCAGCTCGCAGGCAGGTAAGTGGACTGCGGGACTGGGGAAGTTGGGCGCTACTGGGAGGAGCCGGGGTTTGGTGTGCCTGGGGAACCTGAGGCTTGCGAGTCTCGGAATCAGAGGGGCCAGTGCCTGAAGCCTGAAGCGGGGTTTGGCCCCGCTCTGAAGCACTCGAAGCTTGGACTGGCTGGACCTCCCCCCAACCCTCCTACCCCCGCCCGCCTTCTTAGGATCCTCCCGGGCAAGCAACTGCTGCCTCAGTTCCCCGATCTTATTTCGAGACTGCAAGGAACCCAGGCATTCTAGGGTTCCGATTTGTAAAGATGATGGGCTGAGATGGAGTATTGTTTTATTTTCTCGAGAAGTGAATCAGAATTTGGAGCCTAATTTCTTTTCCCAGTCCCGTCTCCCTGGTTCCCCAGGTTTCAGGCACCGCCAGTTTCGGTGTTTTGCCGGCTTTGGGAGGAGCTAGGATAGGATTTGGGGGGGTGGAGGGGGTAGTTGTTCTCCTGTGCTGAAAAATAGGTCCGGGCCCCTCCCCTTCCCTGCTTGTTTGTGTGAGTGCTTGTGGGGGTGGGGGCGGGCTAGGCAGAGATTAGCCAGAGGGCCAAGTCCAGGTGATAAAGTGATAAAGAACTTCAGAAAAACCACTCTGTTCTACTTCCCCTAATGCATCTCACGAAATCTAGACTGGCAAATCCGACCACTTAAAACTTCTTGCTTGGACTCGAGGCATGAAGGAAAAGGAGGCTTAGACAGGCAGTCTCCTCTTATAGACAGAACTTAAGGAGACAGTTCGGGAAGGACTGCCCCCACCCCAGCCCTTTTCTTGGGGATTTCTGATCACCGAGTGCTGGTGGGATTTGAAGGGATCAAAAAATGAGGTATTCTCCTGCCATCTCCCCCAGTTTGGGGCTTGGTGAATTTTGTGTCCCAGCCAGAGCAGGGGTGAAGGGTGTGGGAGTAAGGAGAAAACACCTGTGTTTCCCCCACAGTTGCTGGGTCTAAATTTAGCCTCAGGGACCTTGAATTGTGAACATTCCCAACTGAAAGAATGGAGGAGGGGTCTGGTATATGGGGTAGTAGTTGCAGAAAAGGGGTGACAGTAGCTACTTCTCTTTCAGACTCTGGGAATCTGAGAAGTTATCAACAAGGAAACCAGGAGTTCTGGCCTCTGACTCTTTTCTTGGGGGAGGAGAGAAGTTGGGGGGGGGTAGCACTGGCCAGGCCTTCCTTTATCTGGATTTTCAGCCTCTGGGCATCCGGCCTTGTCTGGGTCGCACTATGCTCCCTTTGTCCTAGCCCTGGTCAGGGGTAGGGGGATGTTGGAGTGGAGGTTCACATTGAGGATCCCCAGGGGGAGTAGTAGGAGAGAACAGCCCCTTCCTGCCCCGCAATACTGTCTTCCTAAGAGGGCCTGAGATTGACAGCTTCTTCCCATGCTGCTGGATGATTTAAACACCTACTTTCTCCCTAGAAATGACTGCAGTACTAACTTCGAGCTCCTGGTCCTTCCTTCCTGCTCTCTTCCCCACCACCATCTACTGCCCTTGGCTCCCCATTTTTATGTGAGGTGGATTTTATTCCTCTTGGTAGGAGACAATGACTTCTAATTCTCTGCCTCCTGCCCCCAAGCACACAAGAATCCACAAACATGTTAATGTGATTCTCTTTGGGGGAATGGAAGAGAGAAAGATTTTGGGGGATGTCTTTTGACATGGTAGCCCAAGGCAATGTACTGGGGTACAAAAGCATTCCTGGAGTAGTTACGACCAACCGGTGGGGGCAGAGGCAGGGCAGGGGCGAGGACACCATATATTCTCACTATTAAAAAAAAAAATCTGGGTTTGTGATTTCATTCCTGTGGGAGTGAGGAAATTCTCTCTCCACTGATGAAGCTCAGAAACTGTTCTGCCATTTATAATCTTAAAGAGTTGCCAAGGTAACTTGCCCAGAGTCACACAACCAGTATGTGTTAACAGGCCGTACTCGAACCTAGCTCTTCCTTACTCTGAGGCTAGCTAGCTCTCTAGCCACTAACTCACACTGCTCTCAGGGACATATTCTCAAGAACATCGCTGCACCCAGTCAGACACACAAGGCTTTGCTTCATGGGCATGAGGAAGGGCTCTGGTGAAGGGGCATCCTGTTAGCAGGGGAGGTAGAGGCAGTTAGTTCTAACCTGCTGGTGTGTATGAGTCATCTCTCAGACAGAAGCAATGCAGTTCTCAGCCTTCCTTCTCGTCCCCTCCAAAACAATACTGATTCCTGGGGTTCATGCTGATCTCTATCCCATCTCCCCTCTCCCTTCTCAGTAATGGACTCCTGACCAGGAGATTGGGGTGGGGATCTGTGAAGGGATCAGGCCTGGTATGGAGCTGGCAAGAGGGGATTCTGTGGTGTCCATTTCCCACATGCCTTCATGCCTGCTTCCTGATGAGCTGGCAGTGCCCCCAAGGACGAGTAGCTGCAAACAGGTGGTATCTCTGCTCCTACCCTCAACTCCCAACACAGGCTTTAACCCACTGGAAAAGGGAGGGGATCAGAGATCAAGGGGGCAGAGATACCTTGAATTGTTCATCACTTCCTACATCAAAATCATATTCCATTACGTTTCTATATCACAATTTGTTCAGGCATTTCTCCAACTTATGGGCACCTGGTGGAAAGACACACATACTCAGTCTCCTCATGTACTCCCAATACAACTCATTCTCCCCTCTTTAGTCTAGGAGTGGCCTGTGTTGGAAAGCTCTTGAATTAAGCCTTTTTGTCCCCAAACAGTGATGGGGGGGGGTGTTTCCTGTTGTTTATCCCAATGTTTTTTGTCCTTGGTGAAAATTATGCAGGGTTCTGGGGAGGGGAAAAGGGGTAGAGGACTCACACTGAAGGTAAGGGAATGGAGTGCAGTGAGGATGGAGTCACAGTTTGATAAAGGATAGCAGAGCGGGTAGAGAAAGGTGGAGCTAAGTTTTGGGAGGGAGGTATTGAGGGTGGTGCCTCTTCTCCCAGCTAAAAAGACAAAGCTGCTATAGACCATTTTCTTTTCCCTCCAGTGAGGTCACTGTCTGAGCCTAGGGCTTGAAGGGGTGGGGGCAGCAAGAGGAGGCTGGGGAAGGGGTGGGGGCTGCCCCCTTCTCTTGGACAGAATCAGCTCATTGTGGGATGGGCTATGGCCCTGGGTACTGCCCCCACTCCACTTCCCCCACCCTTCCTCACCCACAGTGGACACAATGGGGGCTGTGTGTCTGGCCCCAAAGGGACCTTTATTTCAAGGACCCTGGGGCATAAGGGGGGGGTGATAAAGAGCTGGGTGCCCCTAGAAGGAGGAGCAGAGCTGTAACCCTCTTTCCTCCTCACCCTTCCCAATATTGAAAAACTAGCTACCTGAAAAGAAAAAATCTTGAGATAACAGTAGTTTTGGCTTGGTTAACCCCTTAATCCTCATACCTTGTAGGTAAGACTTACCAGTGTCTATTGTTCTTCCAGCTCTAGGAATTCTGAATGTAAGAAAGTCCAATATCCATTTCCTTCGCCTGCCCTCTCTGTTCTGCCATCTCCATTCCCTCCAAAGCAAGGCAGAAAAGACAAAACAATTTCCTTATCTATCCAGTATCTAACTGCCATCAGAACCCTGTATCTAGTGAGTGCTATAGAAAGTTCCAAATCCTGAGCTTTCCACATTCCTCTCCTAACAGTGTGCCCAGGGACCCTCAATGGATTGAGCGTAACCGGTGATGCAGAAAACCAGTATCAGACACTGTACAAACTATATGATCGGTGTGAGGTTGTGATGGGAAACCTGGAAATTGTGCTTACAGGGCATAGCCCTGATCTCTCCTTCCTGCAGGTGAGGAAACCTGCATCTCCCACATAGACACTCAACTGAGATACAACCCTGACCTCTCCTCCTCTGGATCAGAGAATATTACCCCTAACTTCTACTGGTTCTTTTTTCTTTTGTATGAAAAAAACCTTTTCTTCCTTTGGGCCTGTCTTCTCCTAACCTGTCCTCTCCCCTCCTACTCTGGCAAATAATTGCATAGATGAGGACAGAAGTTGGAAGGGGGAAAGGAAGAGGAGGCCCTTTGTAGATTTTCAGGGTTCCCAAGAGAATAGAATTAAGGGAAGAGATCAATATAGATGAAGAAGGCATTGGGGAGCAGGATAATCACATCTCCTCTGCTTCTTAGCATCTTGACCTCCCAGAGGTAGAGGATCTAAAAATGATCTCCATATCCAACTTCCTCCTGAATGGAGAATTGGGAAGACTTGGAATGTCACCTTCCTTTCCCGCATCAAGTCTCCTCACTTTGTTTTTGTGATTGGAGGAAAGGAGCATGAGACTGTGTTTGATTGATGTATGTTCACACCTTCTCACTGATGCTCCTGTGTCCCAACACAGTGGATCCGGGAGGTAACAGGATATGTCCTAATCGCCATGAATGAGTTCTCTACTCTGCCACTCCCCAACCTTCGTGTGGTAAGGGGGGCCCAGGTCTACGATGGGAAGTTTGCCATCTTTGTCATGCTCAACTACAACACCAACTCCAGCCATGCCCTACGCCAGCTCCGCCTCAATCAGCTGACAGGTTAGTTGTGTTCAGTTGCTCAGTCTTGTTCAACTATACATAACCCCATGGGAGCTTGCTTGGCAAAGACACTGGAGTGGTTTGCTATTTTCTTCTCCAGTGTGTCCCCGTTTTAGAGATGAGAAACTGAAGCAAATAGGGCTTAAGTGACTTGCCCAGGGTCACACAGCTAGTGTCTGGGACAGATTTGAACTCAGATCTTCCTGATTCCAGTCCCAGCATTCTATCCACTGAACCACCTATTTGCCCCTGCTAACTATTCCACTGAGCAGCTCTACGCATTGCACTGACCCTTTTGACCAGTGCACTGGCTACTCACTGACAGCTGCCCATTCATCTCCTCATCCCTCTTCCCATCCCTGGTCATCCATACTTTCTTCTACTCTTAACAGCTGAGATAACCATATATAACTACCAAACTGACTACCACAAGCCCTTGACACAAGGTCTGTAGGGAGGAACAAAGGCCTTATTTATGCCTCTGCAGGGGTTGAGGGGAGTCATAGCTAAGATCTGGTCTTGAGCCTTGACCTCTGCCTATGCCTTTGTATTTGGGGTTATTGTACAATGTCTACCCTGACTTTCTTCTACAAGCTCCCTGACCTCCCCACACCCAAACTACAGTCCCAATTTCTTGTATTTGTCCCCCTAGGGAAAAGCATGCTGGTTAAATATCATTTAGTTCACATTTCTCCTGCCCTCAGCCTCTCCCTCCTACTTCCTTGCTCCAGTCAGTTGAAAAATAAATAGGGAAGCCTAGAGTTGGAGAAGTGAGGAAAGCTGAGTCAGCTGAATCTTCCAGCCTCCCCCTTGCTCTGCCTGTCTTCTACTGGCTAAACCAGATCTAGGACAGGTGTCTGGGGAACCAAGAGATGCTTCAGCCTCATTCCCTATCCCCAAACAGAGCCTTCTTCTTTGGAATTTGGGCCTCTTCTACCAAAACCCATCTACCTTGCATCCTTGTATCCTTTCAAATATAATCTCAAAGCAAGGATAGACATGTGTGGAAGACCTGTGGTAAGCAACTCAATTTGGTCCTGGAGATTTCAATTCTACCCTACCAATCTTTCCCTCCAGAGATCCTGGCTGGGGGTGTTTACATTGAAAGGAATGATAAACTTTGTCATATGGACACAATTGACTGGAGAGACATCGTCAGGGACCAACAGGCTGAGATTGTGGTGAAGAACAATGGCAAAAATTGTGAGTCACTTCCCCACATTCCCATTAAGTCCTCCCTCCAAAGGAGATTCCCCTCCATTAAACCTTCATCCTCAGTGCCCTAACCCTAGGTCCATGACACTGAACAAGTTCATCCCTTATGATACTCCACAGGCCCCAGGGTGGACCCACATATCCTACAAGTGGATAAATTTCCAGGATGAAATACTTCAATATTGCTATTCCTTCCCCCTCAGGAAAGTCCCAAAAAGTATCCTTCAGGTTTCCTGGCAGTTTTGTCCAGCCAGATCCATAACTCCATCTGGGCTCTTGCAGACTCTTAATAGTCATTCAGCAATGGACACATCAAATAAGCATGCCCATCACCTCAACCAAGCTCCTTCCTACTGGGTAGTCCTCTACCCTCACCTCTAATCTCTTATTCTGTTGGCCTCGCTTCCTGCTCATTGTATCCTCACACCGAATCTGACTGAGTATTTGAAGGAGCTGTTAAGGACAGAGGGTATAGAGTTGGGACCAGGAGGGAGACAGGGTGACTGTCCTTCCTAACTCTCTCACTTTGGAGGGTACCACAGCACAAGAAATGGGCAGAGATACTGATGGTTTCCTTGTCTCTGCCTCTTTCCTCAACCAGGTGCCCCTTGCCATGAGTCCTGTGGGGGGAAATGCTGGGGTCCTGGACCAGGAGACTGCCAAACACGTGTGTACCTTTCTTAAACCCTGAAACTTCAGTTTCTTAAATCTTCCCCTATGGCTTGAGCTAGCTAGTATGAAGACTTTAGTGTGAGTTCAGCTAGCCAGGAGTTGGGGGAAGGGTAATGAATAGGCAAGGGGGTGGGGAGGATAGTGAATAGGGGATAGGTAGATCTTGGTGGTCATGCCTTCTACCATTCTTTCCCTAAACAGTGACAAAGACAATCTGTGCTCCCCAATGCAACGGCCACTGCTTTGGGCCCAATCCCAACCAGTGCTGCCATGATGAGTGTGCAGGTGGCTGTGGAGGTCCCCGAGAGACAGACTGCTTTGTATGTACTGGGGTGATGGGAAGGGCCCTTTTTAGTATGCCCTGGCCTGGCATACCAAGTGTTGGAGAGTATGGGGGGGAGGCCTGGCGGCTGGGGGAATGTATGAGTAGACAACAAGTACTCCTCCACCCTGACTCCCCCCTGTTGCCTAGGCATGCCGACACTTCAATGATAGTGGAGCCTGTGTGTCTCTGTGCCCACTGCCTCTTGTCTACAACAAACTCACCTTCCAACTAGAGCCCAATCCTCACACCAAGTACCAGTATGGAGGGGTCTGTGTGGCCAGCTGTCCCCGTAAGTGGCTGCAAGAGGTAGAGAAAGGAAACCTGGGCAGAGATTGGTGGAGTAGGAATAGGGAAAGTCACTCTCTGGGTTTCTGGATGTGTGTCCATGGGGATGGTGACAAGTTGATTAGAGAGGAAGGTTAAAAAAGGGAGACACATGTTTGATGACTCCTCTATGAGGGACTCTTGGGGAGGAGATGAAGGGACTTTTGCCAAGGACATGAGATAAAGGGGGCTGCAAGAACCTCCACTGCAGGCAATCAGGACACCTGAAGGTGCAGGAGGGGCAAGCATTCCCTCTGTCCCCAGTGTATTACAGAGGGGAAAGAACTCTGGGTTGGGAGTCAGAGGACCTTATTTTGAATCCTGGCTCTGCCAGTCACAACCTATGGCCTTCTTAAGTCACTTCAACTCTTTGCCTGGAGTTCCTTTATCTGTCAAATGTAGGGAGTAGAGGACATGCCCTCCTAAGTCCTGTTCAGCTTTAAATCCTAGGAAGGTCTGACAGAGGGTGGGATTTGCCTTTTCTCATTTTCTTCCCATCTTCTTCCCTTGCACAGATAACTTTGTGATAGATCACACATCCTGTGTCAGGGCCTGTCCTGGGGACAAGATGGAGGTAGAAAAGAATGGGATGAAGATGTGTGAGCCCTGTGGAGGGCTGTGTCCAAAAGGTGAGTCAGTCATGGCGGTAAGGAAGAAAGTTTAATTTCCCCAAGTCTCCTCTTAGTGCCTCCCATCAAATCCCTCTGAATTTCCTTTGACTCCTTCCCATCCCATTTATGTTTGCAGCCTGTGAGGGGACAGGCTCAGGTAGCCGATTTCAGACTGTGGACTCTAGCAACATCGATGGGTTTGTGAACTGTACCAAGATCTTGGGAAATCTGGACTTCCTTATCACTGGCCTCAAAGGGTTAGACTCTTTTCTTCTTCAAGCCCCTCTTGGGTTCTTCCACACTTTTACCCACCTCCTCACCCCAACTCTTACAAAAGAAATGATTGTGTGACATCAGTAATGCCATCTCCTCTCTAATATCCCTAATAGATGCTTATCTCCCCTGGGCTCAAACACTTCCTTGCGCTTTTTTGTTGGGGGGGGGGGCAGCTTATTCCAATGCTGGATTGTTGGAAAATTGTTGGAAAGCTCTTATGTTAACTCCTATTTAATCCCTATAATTTTCACCCATTTCAGCCTAGTTCTGGTCCTTAGAATAAATTGTGATCTAATCCCTTGTTTCAGCTCATCTTAAAAAATTTGGAGAAAACTCTCATGTTTTTCCTCATCTTCCCCAGAGACCCCTGGCACAACATACCTGCCCTGGATCCTGAGAAACTCAATGTCTTCCAGACAGTTCGGGAGATTACAGGTAAGTGGGGTCAGGAAAGAAGGGATGTGTCTCCAGGGAAACAAGCAGACTAGAACACTGGCAGGGGACCCCAGGGAGGAGCAACTGTACCCCAGCTACTTGGGGAGAGACACAAGCAAGTGAGCAGGTGCAGAGGGGAAAGAGGGCAGACTCCATTAGGAAAGCTCCCTTCCTCTGCAGGTTACCTGAACATCCAGTCGTGGCCCCCCCACATGCACAACTTTAGTGTCTTCTCCAACCTGACAACCATAGGTGGCCGAAGTCTCTACAAGTAAGTCTGTTTGGAAGCCAGCATTGTTTGACACAGGACCTGGGGGGCACCTTTTGGCATCAGGCCTACCCATAGTGCCTTCTGAGAACTAAGTAGGAGGAATTGGGGGGCATTGGGCAAAAAGAAACAGTTCTCACTCAGTTGTCATGGTCCCCTGGTCCTAAGCTTTTTCTCTGGGGCCTCCTTCCTTACATTGCCATTGCTATCCCCAGTCGAGGTTTCTCCCTGCTGATTATGAAAAACGTGAATGTGACATCGCTGGGCCTTCGGTCCCTGAAAGAAGTCAGTGCTGGGCGTATTTATATCAGTGCCAACAAGCAGCTCTGCTACCACCACTCTCTGAACTGGACCAGGCTGCTTCGGGGACCAAAGGAAGGGAGGCTGGATATCAAGCACAATCGCCCCAAAAAGGACTGTGGTAAGTAAGGGAGAAGTGAAGGCCTGAGGGGGGCAGGCAGTGGTGATATGGAAGTTCCAAGGGGATGGGGAGGTGAACGGGAGAACAGATTCTGAACTGGAGATTGTGGGACCCAAAGCCAAGCACAGTGGTTGGGATTTGGTGGACAGACTGAGTTGGGCTTTTCTGACCCACTTCTCTTCCTTCTTCTTCTCCAGTGGCAGAGGGTCGAGTGTGTGACCTGCTGTGCTCATCTGGGGGTTGCTGGGGCCCTGGTCCTGGCCAGTGCTTATCCTGTCGAAACTACAGTCGAGGGGGCATCTGTGTGACCCAATGCAACTTCCTTAATGGGTACTGTAGGAAGCTTGAAAGGGGTCATGGAGGGGCATGATGAGGGGCCATGTGTCATGTGGAGGGCTGGATCTCCTATGACAACTTTTTTCCCTTTAGATGGGCTGGGTATCACATAGAGCTGGAGATGGGGGAAGGGCTTATGGAGGACAGAACCTGAAAATGATGCTGTCTTCTTGGGCCTACCTCCAGAGAACCCCGAGAGTTTGCTCATGAGGATGAGTGCTTCTCCTGCCATCCTGAGTGCCAGCCTGTGGAGGGCAATGTCACCTGCTATGGCTCGGTACAGTATAAGTCCTGGAATTCCTTGGAGAGGGAGGGGGTACTCAAGGGGCTGGATATCCTAGGTCTGGCAGGAAATCAATCAATCATTAAACATTTACTGAAGTGCCCAATAGGATGCTGGGTGCTAAGAACAGAAATGCAAAAGCAAGTCAGGCCCTGCCCTCCACAGGCTTATACAATGTTAGCTTTTGTGAAGCAGAAGTGGTAATTGCCTGGATCCCTCACCCAGGGTAGGCAACCTCCTAGATGAGCTCAAAGGATCCTCAGGCTTCAGGCCTTCTTGACCTTTTCTTCCACCTCCACTAGGGCTCAGACGCTTGTGTTCAATGTGCCCACTTCCGGGACGGACCACACTGTGTGAGCAGCTGCCCCCATGGCCTCGTGGGTGCCAAAGGACCCATCTACAAGTACCCAGATGCTCATCGAGAGTGTCTGCCTTGCCATGAGAACTGCACTCAGGGGTCAGTGAAGAACAAGAGGGTGGGGTGGGAAAGAGGAGCCATAGGAGAGGGGACAATAAGTCAGGAGAGAAAAGCTTGGGAAGGATGTAGAGAAACCAAACCCAACACCAAGCTGAGAAGTTTTTCCAAAGATCGAAGCATACTATTTTCTCTTTTCTTTTTGTTTTTCTTTCTCATGAGTTTTCCCTATGGTTCTGATTCTTCTTTTACAATATGTTTAATATGATTGTACATGTATAGACTGTATCAGATTGCATGCTCTCTTGGGGAGGGGGAAAATTTACAACTCAAAATCTTATAAAAGTGAATGTTGAAAACGAAAACTAAATTAGTTAAAAAAAAAAAAAAAGGCTGAGAGATTTAAGAGGGCTGGAAGGGGGAGGTCTATCCCACCACAGAAACTGTCCGTAGGAGCTGGGGTAAACATAGGCCACAACAGGAAGAGTGGGGCCTAGAGAGGAAAAAAAGGGATCAAAGCAGGAAGCCTGATTGATAAGTTCAGATGAAATGTGGACTGCAGTGTGGGCAAACTACTGGAGGTTCTGGGACAAGTTTAGTAGGGAGAAAAGCTCACAGAATGGAATGCCTGTTGTCCAAGTTCCGAGCTAAGGAGGTCATATTCTACTCTAGGTGTAATGGACCAGAACTCCATGACTGTCTGGGACAACCACAGGCCATAAGCAGGTAGGCTGGAGTTCACTGAATATAAGAGATTTGCAGGAGGTCAAGGGAGGGAAGGGAAAGGGATGTCTCTGAAAGAACCCAGGGACTGCTATTTTTATCCTCCCCCTCTAAAACTAACTCGATATAGGCTAGATTATTCAGGGATAAATTAACTTTCTGCATATACAGAGGACTATGTCTATAGGCTAGTCTATAGGCTGGGGTGGGGGGGACAGGCAGTGGGGGTCCTTGATTGGCATCTCCCTTGTTGTGGGGATACAATTTATGTACAGAAGCTGCATTCTCAGGTTAAGCCTCGTTTCCTTTGTCCTGCAGTAAGACCCATGTGGCTGTGGGCCTAGCTGTGGTAGCAGGGCTGATAGTGATCACCTTGGTCTTGCTACTTACCTTGCTCTACTTGCGAGGGCGGAAGATCCAGAATAAAAGAGCAATGAGGCGTTACTTGGAGCGGGGTGAGGTGAATACTCCTTCCTGGACTTAAGGGACCCCAGCAGTTCCCAGTGGAGACCCCCTCACCACATACCGTTGAGCCATTCTCAGTCAGTTCTTTATCCCCTTCCTTCAAGGAAATAGTGTGGTACAATGGTTAGAAAACTTAAACTGGCTTATAGTACTGGTTGTGTGACCTTGAGAAAAGCCGTAGTTTCCTCATCTGTAAAACAGGGATAAGATCCGCCCTACCTCACACAATTGTTTACAAGGATACAATGGAATAATATATGTAAGAGTATCTTGTAAAATGGTATACAAGAGAAAGGTCATCTAAACAGACTTCTTGCCCTCCTTCCTCTCCCCACCACCCACCCACCCACCCACCCACCCACACACACACACACACACACACACACACACGAAAATTTCTGTGGAAAATTCTTGTCAACCCCTCTCATGAGCCCTGACACCATGGAAATACTTTCTCTGCTAGAGCCCTTACTACATAACCTCCAATCCTAGCAGCTTTCAGTATTTCCTGTCTCCCGACATGTTTATGATGTTTCTCAAAAATGGTAATTATTTCTCCTTCCTTTCACCACTGTGGGCTTTAGTTCCCTGTCCACTCATTGCTGTCCCTCTGTAACATGGCTAGGGGTGATGGGAAAGCATTCAGCCCAGGAAGAGATTTTCCTGACTGCTCCCCTCTGTCACCTACAGAGCCTGGAGCCTCTGGACCCTGGTGAAAAAGCCAACAAGGTCTTGGCCCGAATTTTCAAGGAGACAGAGCTGAGGAAACTCAAAGTGCTTGGCTCTGGTGTCTTTGGAACTGTGCACAAGGTGAGGGGAGCACAGGAATTCCTAAGGAGAGAATCAGAGGCACAGGGGTCAGAAAAGCAGGAGGCATCAATGGAAGGAGAAAAATATCAAGGGCTGGAGGAAAGAACTTGATCTATGGGGACGATGGCCTTAAAGTATTGAAAATCCTGCTTCTGTCACTTAAGGCCTATGTGACTTTGGACAAGTCACTTGCCCTCTCTCTGGGCCTGTTTCTTCATCTGTAAAATGAAGATGTCAGGCTGGGTGATCTCTGAGGTCCCTCACACTTCCAAAATCACATGACTGTCCCAGGGCATATGGATCCCAGAGGGTGAATCCATCAAGATCCCAGTCTGCATTAAAGTCATTGAAGACAGGAGTGGACGGCAGAGTTTCCAGTCGGTGACTGATGTGAGTGGATAGACGGGGTGCTGGATGAAGCCGGGGGGGGGGGGGGGGGGCGGGGGGGGGGGGCGGGGGGGGGGGGGGGTTTTGGGGGGGGGGGGGTTAGGGGGGGGGGGGGGGGGGGGGGGGGGGGAAGGGGGTTGATGATGCTGGGTTAGAAACAATAGTATGTCACTGTTAGCCATATTAAAGTCTGAAAACATGTTTGAGAATCTATGAACACATCTGCCCTTTGTCTAAATACACTCTTGCGTCCTTTAGCACATGTTAGCCATTGGCAGCTTAGATCATACCCACATCGTTCGGCTACTGGGGTTATGCCCGGGGTCATCTCTGCAGCTGGTCACCCAATTTCTGCCATTGGGATCAGTGCTAGACCATGTACGACAACATCGGGGGACTCTGGGACCACAGTTACTGCTCAACTGGGGTGTGCAGATTGCCAAGGTAAGAAGTCCTCGGGGTACAAATCAGTTAGATGGATGGAATATTCCTAAGAGTTAATGGGGAGAAAGGCTGACTGAGGCCCTGAGAATCCAGGGCTAGGGCTGGCTCTGGCTCTTAGCACCCCTCCCCCAAGGTTCCCTTCTGCCCTTATAGGGTATGTACTACCTGGAGGAACATGGCATGGTGCACAGAAATCTGGCTGCTCGAAATGTGCTGCTCAAGTCCCCAAGTCAGGTGCAGGTTGCTGACTTTGGGGTGGCTGACCTGCTGCCACCTGATGATAAACAACTTTTGCACAGTGAGGCTAAAGTAAGGAAGGGGTCAGGAAGAGATACGGAAGGCACTGGTGCAAAGTAGTAGGGAGTGGTGGAGAAGTCAGCCTAATAACAAACTGCTACTTAGTGCATGGTGGGCTCCAAAGGGTGAGGAGAGCATCTGGGACATAAGGAAGCTGAATTCAGAAGGCAAAGGGTATTGGTATGGAGGAAGGAGGGTGTTAAGAGGATCTGGGGAAATTGGGGGCAGAGAGATTAACTGGTGACATCCCCTCCACTCCCAATTCACCAGACACCAATCAAGTGGATGGCCCTGGAGAGTATCCATTTTGGAAAATACACCCACCAGAGTGACGTCTGGAGTTATGGTCAGTACTCACCCTTCACATAACCACCACCCCCCACGCACATTTCAAATGTCTTTCAAACTCTCAGAACTGCCCTGCTGGACACTTTCTAAAATTACTTCTAGATTTTTGTCTTATGTCACCCATTTCACCAACCTACATCTTGAGTCTGCTGCCTTTTCCTGACTCAACTTTGTTTGGTCAGGTGTGACAATATGGGAACTGATGACATTTGGAGACATACCCTATAAAGGCCTTAGACTGGCTGAAGTGCCTGACCTGCTGGAGAAGGGAGAGCGTCTAGCACAGCCGCAGATTTGTACTATTGATGTCTACATGGTCATGGTTAAGTGTGAGTCATCAATTCACCTCTGATCTTTGCCCCCTCGGTGTCTTCACCGACCCTGACCCTTTTGACGTTTGACCTCCATTGGGAACTTTATTAGCAATAGCTCTTTTTTATGTCCTCTGGTTTCTCTTATCTCAACCCAAGGCTGGATGATTGATGAGAACATAAGACCAACATTCAAAGAACTGGCTAACGAATTCACCCGAATGGCTCGGGATCCGCCACGATATTTGGTCATCAAGGTGAGAAGGTAGCCCTTAGACAGAGATGAAGGGGAAGGACTAAAGCCTTCAGTCACATTAACAACTTATGCCTCCACTCCAGAGGGACAGTGGCTCTGGGCTGCCTCCTGGTGCAGAGCCACCCGCTCTGACTGACAAAGACCTGGAGGAGGTAGAGACGCTGGAGCCAGAGCTGGAGCTGGAGCTGGAACTGGAGGAGGAAGAACTGGCAAACACACTAGGCTCTGCCCTCAGCCTGCCTGTTGGCACGCTGTCCAGACCACGCGGGGTAAGGCGTTCCCTTCTCGTACAACACCGTATGTATGTAGAACTGAGGAGTTCATAAATATCCCTGTTCTGGGGTGCCACTCTTGTCTTCTCCCTTTTTTTCTCCCCAGAGTCAGAACTTTCTGAGTCCTTCATCTGGATACATGCCAATGAACCAGAGCAACCTAGGTGGCACCAGACAGGTAAGGCTTGCCCATCATTGTTGAAGACTGTGGTGTTGGGGGAGACTGAAGATCCCAGGGGTTAGCGGAAGTCCAATGTAGAGAAAAGGCATTAGGGATTGGAGGCTTAGGCTATAACCCCCAGGGGCCAAATAAGCCATCGTTAGTTTAGAGGAGGAACTACCAAGCCACCTATGCCCAACTCTGTCTTTCCTTATCTATGAGTGTCTACCTATTTCCTTCGTTAGGGGTCAGTGATTCGTGGGAGTAGTGAGCAGTGCCCCTGCCCAACCTCTCTACTCCAGAACCCACGAGGCCGACTTGCATCAGAATCATCGGAAGGCCGGGGGACAAGCTCCGAGGCTGAGCTCCAAGAAGCAGAATCTGTGTGTGGAAGCCGGAGCCCTCGGCCTCGAGAGGACAGTGCCTACCATTCCCAACGCCAGAGCCTACTCGCCCCCCTCACCCCCCTCACTCCATCAGGGCTAGAGGAAGAGGATGTCAATGGTTATGTTATGCCTGACACACATACCAAAGGTGCCTGAATTAGGGTGGGGGCTTCTGACATTGTGGTCTCTGAAATCTCTTCTGAATTTTTTCCTTATCCTATTAATCCTCTTGTTTTTGCTTATCCTCTCCTACCCTGATCTTTTCCATGACTCCATTCACAAAACACTCTGGAGACCTCCTCCTAGCCCTAAATGCTCCTTCTCTACTCCTACTGCCCCAGGTATTCCCTCTTCCCGAGACGGTACACTGTCATCATCTGTGGGCCTCAGTTCCATTCTGGGCACCGAAGAGGAAGAGGATGAGGATGAGGAGTATGAATACATGAATCAGAGAAGAAAGCGGAGTCTGCCAAGACCTCCAAGGCCAGGATCTTTGGAAGAGTTGGGCTATGAGTATATGGATGTGGGATCAGACCTCAGTGCCTCCTTAGGCAGCACCCACAGCTGCCCACTCCATCCCGTTCCCATCATGCCTGCTACAGGAACTACTCCTGATGAGGATTATGAATATATGAATCGTCGACATGGTGGAGGAACTGCTGGGGGTGATTATGCAGCCATGGGGGGTTGCCCAGCAGCTGAGCAAGGGTATGAAGAAATGGGATCGTTTCAAGGCCCTGGGCACCATGCCCCCTGCATCCACAATGCCCACATCAAGCCCCTTCGAAGCCTAGAGGCCACTCACTCTGCCTTTGACAACCCTGACTACTGGCATAGCCGGCTTTTCTCCAAGGCCAATGCTCAGGGGACATAACCCTTCCTCCCTCCCGTACTCAGGAGGCTATTTATGGCAGCTGGCACCTCTAGAGGGCACCCCCTCTTTTCTATCCTCTCAGTACTATCTTCCAGTGTTCCTGCCATTCTCAGGCTCTCCTTCCATCCCCTGGAGGTTGTCTCCCTTCATTCCCACTTGGTTGGAGGGGGGAGCTTTTAAATAGTTTTTTTCCACCCTAAACAAAATGTATGTGGTATTGCCAATTCTGCACTTTCTTCTCTAGCTCCTCCAGAAGATCTGGTAAGGTTGGGAGGGTTTCCTCTATACTGTGTGCCATACCCAGTTCCCTTAGGGGGAATCCCTGGAGATATGAAGAATTAATCCCTGTGTCCTTATTCCTCTGTCCAAATTTTCCAGTTGGTATTTCTGGGCTCTTAAGTAAGCCTCTGTGTAAAGTGTGGCTACTTGCTTGGTAGAGAAGGGAACGATTTATTCCCCACCTACCCACACAAGGCTGGTAAGGCAGGGGCTGGACCAGCTACTTTCTACCTCTCCTATTCAACACAGCTTGAAGGACAGAGAGAGGAAGGAGGGGTTAAAGAAAACTATGAAGACAGGGCTCTTGGAAGTGATTTTTTTTTTAAAAAAGTTTACTATAAATTTGACCAAAATACTCATACATACATGAAGCTGGGGCAGTCAAAAAGGCTGACCAGAAGGGAAGGGCCTTCCTCCATTCACATTTACACTTAACCATGCTTCTATGCATGTGAAAAATATACGTTCATATAATCCAAGGGTTTCGTACTACCCCAAAGTAAATTCACCAGACTCCCTAAAAGCAATTTGCTTGGGCCATGCCCAAACCAGTGATAGTGAGGGGCGCCTCCAGTTGGTATGTTAGGAGGGTCCAAACTCCCCAACACCCATCTCTTTTTTGGGGGAATGGGAGTGGGGTGGAGAATCTCAGGTGTGTCACTGAAGGAACTGTATTTTTTTGTTTGTTTTTATACATGTTTGAATAAAAATGCCAAAGTTTTACCATCTTCCTATATATGACTAGTGGGAATGTACATGTGGGATTTGCTGAGAAAACCTCCCTTTAACTTCTGTACCCCCATCACAACTCTCAAGTCCCTGATATGGAAGAATCACAGAATCTGAGAACTTTAAGGCTATCTAGTCCATCGATAGATAAGCATTTATTAGGAAGAGATCAACATTACACACACACACTCCCCAGCCCTTTTTAAGATATGGAAGTTAAAGCCATTAAGATTAAGTGACTTGTCCACAGACACTTGGGTTGGAAGTGTTAGGGCTGGGGCCCCTGACTCCACATCCAGAATTGCGTTTGGCACCAAAATCCGATGCCTGCCTTTACCAAGAATTCCCTCTCCAACAATGAACGGTCCAACAATGAATGGGCCACAAGTGGCTCGTTCAGCCTGTGCAGTAAGACCTTCGGGTGCCACATGCCTTCCCTGTTGATCTCGTTTATTCTGTATGTAGCTTGTTTGTATGTTAGTTGTTTGCACTTTGCCTCCCCCATTAGACTGCGAGCCCCTTAAGAGCTGGGACTGTCTTGCTTTCTTTTTATCTGTGGAGTTTAGCACAGTGTCTGATACGTAGCAGGTGCTTAATAAATGCTTGCGTTGACTGAGAAGCCACCCCACGACACGCCCACCTAGGCCATTCCACTTTGGGACACTTCTTACTAGCTTCCTTAAGTCGAGCTCACATCTGGCTCCCTGAGCCGCCCCCGGTCCATCATTCCTAGGGTAGGCTGTCCAGAACCAACCCCAACAAGTGCAGGAATGGAAACCGGGCAGGCCAAGGTGTCCGCGCACCGCGGCTTATTACCAGGCACCTGATCCGGCACATCGTAAACAACCACGACTTTGGTCTTCAAAGAACCTGGGTTCGGAAACTTAGCTGGGCCACTTGCTTCCCGGTGTGCCTTTGGGCAGACCACCAGGCCCGCCTGGTTCAGGCGGGGCAGGCCGGGCCGGCGCAAGTGGCCCCGCAGGGGAGGCAGGTAGGGAGCTCCGCCCCTCCTTTCTCTTCCCGCCCCGCCCCGCCCCGCCCCTCCCCTCCCCTCCCCTCCCCTCAGGGCCCCGAACCCACCCAGCCTGCCCAGCCGGCCCTACCAGCTAGCCACCGAGGAAGCTACGTCCGCCAGCGGGAGTCAGGAGCCCGGGCCTCCCTCGGGACACACCCAGCCACCCGGGCCTCGAGGCTCCTCCGTACAATGCCCCGCCCCCCCACGCGTCCCCGCCTCCTGTTCACGTGGGTTCCTGCAGTGCTGCCCTCTGGAAAGTGTAGTTTTCCTCTTAACCGAGAGGGCGGGACGCTCCCTTCTCTCTTCCTCCCACTTACCACCAGCCCCGCCTTCCCGCCGGCCGACCGACTCTTCCCAGCGTGCCCGGCGTGAGGACAGGCATGCAAGGCAAGGCCCTGCGGCCTGACTTGGCGGACGCGAGGCGGGCCGGGAGTTGTAGTCCACCTGGTGCCGTGTATCACTAGTGGCGCTCGGTGGCGGAGACTCGCTATCCCACAGTGCCCTACGCCGGAGACCGCGCGCTTGCTCGCTCGCGCCTGCCCGCCCGCCCGCTCGCTCGCTCGCGCTTTCTCGCTCGCTAGCTCTCCCTCCTCCCTCACGTACCGCGGGGGCTCCGGCCACAAGCGGCGGCGGCTGAGCAGGAGGCGACCGCGACGGCGGCGGTAGCGGCGGCGGCGGCGGCAGCGGGAAGATGTCGGGGGAAGACGAGCAGCAGGAACAGACGATCGCCGAGGACCTGGTGGTGACCAAGTACAAGATGGGGGGCGACATCGCCAACCGTGAGTGCGGCCCGGGGGGCTGAGGCGGGCGGGCTGGATCCAGCGGGGGCGAGCCTCGGGCTCCGGGGCCGCGGCCGTGGCTCGGGGCGTGCGGAGGAGCCGGGCCGGGGCCGAGCAGGGGGCCGGGGCGGTTGGGGCGCCGGGCAGTTGGCAGCGAGGGAAGGGCGCGCCCCTCTCGGGCTCCGGGGGCCTCGAGGGAAACGGCGCCGGGGCCGGGAGCTGGGCCGGTTCGGCTGGGCGGCACCGGGGCCAGGGCTCAGGCTGGCCTCTGCATCTGCCCGGGGCTCGGGGGCCGGCCCGGGCAAGTGTTGCCGAGTCCCCCATGCGGGGCGCTCCCTCCTCCTCCCCTGCCGCCGCCGCTGACACCAGCTGCCCCGCCACGTGCTTCGCTGGGGCCTTTTCTTCTCCGTGCCTCCGCCTCCCGAGAGGGGCTCCCCCGGCACGGCTCGGGCGACGGGGGCTCCCCGGTAGCTTTGGGCCACCGCAGCCTGCCCGCTGCCCTGGAGCGACGTCCCACGGCGCTTCTCTCCCCTGCCCTCCCCCAAGTCCCACGGAGCTGCCCCGGGGACGTCCCGGATTAGCTTCGATTTCCCCGGGAATTGACATCTCCCTGGGAGTGTTTTCGGAGTCCCTCCGCACTCATGCTGCGGGTTTACAAAACGCCAGGTGAAAAGCAGCTTGTTTTCCGAGCCGGGAGAAGTTTTCCCCTTGATCTGGCTTGCGGTGACTTTCCTAGCTGTTGTTCCTTTGCTGTCCCGGCTGCCGGGCAGGTGTCACAATTTCCCACTTCTCTCCAGAAATTCCTTGGACCATCTCTCAGAATTGTATCCCTTACCGCTCTCTGGAGAGCTGCAATGTCTTTTCTTTTGTCCTAGTGACTTTCAGTAGGGTGGTGGAGGTTGGTACTGTCTGTAGTACTTAATCTGGCTTGGGAAAGTCACATCTTTTTTTTTTTCTTAAATCACGATCAACCCAAATTGAGTCTGAATATATCCTAAGCTTAGAGATAGTTGCTTCTCTTAAGACTCACTTCCACATACACATTACCAGGAACTTTTTTTTAGAGTTTGGCTGTTGGAAGATTGTAGGATGAGGAAAACAATTCTCTCCTTTAAAAGTCACTGGTTCTGTTGAGTATTTAGAGTATACTGCTGCTTCTGACCCGTGTTTTCTCAGCATTTAATTTCATTCATCTTTGTCTTGAGAAGTTTGTGAGGAATGGGGAAGTTTTTGTTGAGTTTACTTACTAACACACCCCTAATTTGAGGGTATCAGGAGACAGAAGAAGAGGATATTTAACAAGGCATCAGCCTCAGTATTCAGCTCCATCTTCCCTCTGTTCTTGATGCCTATAAACAATCTTCTAGCTTGCTTTTCCTACACGTGGGTTTTCCCCTGGGATCTTTTAAAGTTCATAAACTCTGTCCTACTACATCAAAGGTACCACTTTCCTAAGGAGGGAAGGAAAAAAAAAGAGTGTGGCTGGAGTTATTCTTAAATCTGTTATATTTTGACCAGGAGTTGAGAAGGGAGTTATTTTTCTCAGGGAAAGGGGGGAACTATCTAGATTTTCCAGCAGCTTTTCTGAGATATGAGATCTAAAGGCATTACCAAGAGTGCAGGGCTCAGTATCCAGGTTAATTTTACCAAAGTTGTGCCCAATGCTTGGAAGGCTGAAGTGGTGGAACTCTAAGCAAGATACCCTTCTATCCTACCAGGAGTCCTGAGGGTGGTGGTAGAGGCATCAACTTCAGGCGCATCTGTGCTGGGTCTGTGTGAGAAGGGTGATGCCATGATCATGGAGGAGACAGGAAAGATCTTCAAGAAGGAAAAGGAGATGAAGAAAGGTAACAAGCCCCTCACTAGTTTCTCAAAATTTTCCAAATTGACTTATGTAACCATCTCTGGGATTGAAATACTTGGGAATATAGGTGGGGCATGGGACCCGAGACCTGTCCTACCCAGTTCAAAGTGGCTAAGCCTGGGTGGAGTCTCTGGTGAAGTCCCTCTTCCTATTTGGCTTAGGGGTACTAGAACTAGGGAGAAGCAGGTACTAGGGTTGACAGCCACTTTTTTTGCAGGTATTGCCTTCCCTACAAGCATCTCGGTAAATAACTGTGTCTGTCACTTCTCCCCCTTGAAGAGCGACCAGGACTACATCCTCAAGGAGGGTGACTTAGTAAAAATGTAAGTTCCTGACTAGTCAGAGGCCCTCCCTCTCCCCAGTTGTAGTGTCCAGACTGATCCCTTGAGCCCCAAGGAGGGGCATGTCTTGTGTGAAATCATGTTTCTAATAGTTTGCTCCATCTGTGTTTTTTAGTGACCTAGGAGTCCATGTGGATGGCTTCATTGCAAATGTGGCCCACAGTTTCGTGGTTGATGCATCTAAGGTGTGTGGCTTGACCTTCAGGCTCCCCTTTTTTGGTACAAGGAAGCAAGCTATGTGGGTGTGGCTGTGTTGCCAATGTTCTCCCCCACCCACACCCAAACCATTAAAATACCTAGACATCTATTTTCACTGGCAGATAAACTCAAACGTTTAAAGTACCCTTTCCCTAAGTTCCTTTTTCTGATCATTATAAAAAGGAAATAGGTACTTTTCTCCCTGCTTTCTCATTGGATGGGCATGGCAAGGGACAAGTTCAAGGAAAGGTACTGATTGCTTCTCTCTCTTATCTGAAGGGCACCCCCGTGACAGGGAAAAAAGCAGATGTGATTAAGGCAGCTCACCTGTGTGCTGAGGCAGCCCTGCGCCTGGTCAAGCCTGGAAACCAGGTAAGGGAGTAGGGTTTATACAATGGTAGGGAAGCTTGTGCCTTCTCCTCACCCTCACCAACCAACACCATGCCCCAAAATGAATTGTCTCTGACTAGCTGCCTCCTCAGGCAGGGTTTTCTAACCTCAGTTCCCTGTGGGCCTTTCTGAAACCTATTCACCACCCACCAGTTGTTTCTCTCTCTTCCCTTTTCTCTGTTTTCCTTCCTACCATCTTTATCTTTACATTGCAATCTGTTGCTTTCACTTTTCTTTCCTCTCTCTTCATTCTTCCTTTTCATGTGGCACATAGCTGAAGTAAGTGAAGACAGAAACTGCTACTTTTATCCTCCCCTCTGTGTAGCATGTAAAGCTTGATATGAATGTAGCTTTAGGATATGAGGGTGATAGGTAAGAGAATGAAAAAGTTAAGTCATTGTTCTAGGGTAGTAGTTCTCAAAGTATAGTCCAGGGACATCTGGGGGTTCCTGAGAGCCTTTTAGGGGTCTTTGGGTCAAAACTATTTTTATAATAAATGTTTTTGTTTCTAAT
The DNA here is from genome assembly GCF_900497805.2 of Vombatus ursinus. Classification (NCBI taxonomy): domain Eukaryota; kingdom Metazoa; phylum Chordata; class Mammalia; order Diprotodontia; family Vombatidae; genus Vombatus; species Vombatus ursinus. Next base: position 4,226,289 of record NW_020950547.1, on the reverse strand, counting down.
ATGGTAAATATCAAGAGATAATATCTATATTAAACAGAACTTCTTTGGGACATCCTCAGAAATTTAAGAGTGGTAAAAAAAAAAGTTTGAGAACCAATGCTGGGTAGATCCCATTTTTCCCCGGGGTGGGGGGGGTACCATTGTAACTTTGTAAGTTTCTGCCCTCTTGTCCTGATTTTGATCTTGTGCCTTCTAGAACACACAAGTTACAGATGCCTGGAACAAAGTTGCCCATTCATTTAACTGCACACCAATAGAAGGTGAGGTTGTGGGTTGAAGGGCCTGTACATCCAGAATGAATGTTCATCCAGGAGATAACACTCTGCCATCCTGGCCCAGAGCAGAGAAACCTCATTCCTGAGTTCAGGATCAGACTCCCTTTGCTGTCTGTTCTGTACAGTTTCTCTTAGAAACTGAGGGAGGCGGGTTCTGACAACTTCCTTCTTGTGGCAGCAGGTGCCAAAGGCTCACTCTCTCCCCTCTACTTATAGGTATGTTGTCCCACCAATTGAAGCAACATGTCATCGATGGAGAAAAAACCATCATTCAAAACCCCACAGACCAGCAGAAGTAAGTCCAGACCCCATGTCCTTAGCTAAATCTTTCCATGTTCCTTCCTAGTCTCCTTAACCCCAATTGTTAATCCTCTTTTTCTTCTCCTATTCTTAACAGGAAGGACCATGAAAAAGCTGAGTTTGAAGTCCATGAAGTCTATGCTGTGGACGTTCTTGTGAGCTCAGGAGAGGGCAAGGTGAGCTTCCTCTAGGAGAGAAAGGGAAGAAAGTTGTAAGGGACATGACCCCTTGCAGTGCTCACAAGGAAGTAAAGTTTGACTGGCAAAGGGCCCAACTAGGGACCTGTCTCTTGGTTATTTTCTTTTAGGCCAAAGATGCGGGACAGAGAACTACCATCTATAAGCGAGATCCTTCGAAACAGTATGGTCTGAAAATGAAAACTTCCCGTGCCTTTTTTAGCGAGGTGGAGAGGCGATTCGATGCCATGCCATTCACTCTCAGGTACTAGTCTTGGTGAGGACAAATTGGGGACTGGGAATGACTCAGAGCCCGCCTGCACACACCCCTCCTTCCTTGTATCCATGACCTGCCCAGACTTGTCTGTCCCCAAGCCAAAGGTCTAGGGAGCAGGCATACACTTAATGATGGATTCTTGAATTCAGGATAAGAGTAAAGTGTTAGGGGTTGATGCTAAGAACACACTCTTCAACTCTTTCTCTGAATCTTTATCCTCAAGGTTCAGCTCAGGTGCCACCTCTTCCCTGAAGCCTTTCCTGATCTTCCCAGTTGTCAATATACTCTTCCTCCTCAAATTATCTTGTATTTATTGTGTACCTGTTGCATTCTCCCCTCTCCCCTCCCCACGTAAGCTCTGTGAGGGCAGAACAATTTTATTGTTGTCTGTGTATACTCAGTACCCTTGTACTATCCTAGTGCCTTGTATAAATTAGGAGAATAGATATTGGTTGAATTATTGAAAGCACAGACAGGGTGGTGAGGGTGCCTAAATCACCAAATCTTCTTGAATATAGGGCATTTGAGGATGAAAAGAAAGCCCGAATGGGTGTGGTGGAATGTGCTAAACATGAGCTACTACAACCATTCAATGTTCTGTACGAGAAGGAAGGTGAGTACTGGCTCCATGGGGGATGTTACAAGCAGTAATGTGTTAAGTTCTTAACTCTTATTCCTTGACTTTGGAGTTCTCAAAATATCAGAAAACAATCACTGACTTCCACCCCCAAAACCCTTTTCCCTCTTCCACAGGTGAGTTTGTTGCCCAGTTCAAATTCACAGTACTGCTTATGCCCAATGGTCCCATGCGGATAACTAGTGGTCCCTTCGAGCCTGAGCTGTACAAGTCTGAGCTAGAGGTCCAGGATGCAGAGCTCAAGGTGAGTGGGGCGGGGAGCCTCAGGGGGCTCGAAAGGAGGGATCGAGGAGCTCTATGTCAGCTGACCAGGAAGAAGAATGAGGGAGAAAAGTTTAAGGGAATTAAGTATAAGAAATGCTGAGTTTCTCCCCTACACATCAACTGCTTTCTATCCCCTTCTCTAGGCTCTCCTTCAGAGTTCAGCCAGTCGGAAGACCCAGAAAAAGAAAAAAAAGAAGGTTAGTTATAATCCTTCTCGTAGCTGGGGTCCATAACTTTCATGTTGGTTTGCCCTTGTCAAAGAATAAATGGTTCATTGAAGGTGGGGGTGGTCAAGGGATTCAGGCTCTTGTTGGCCCTCATGTAGAGCATTGACAAGTTTGTCTCTTTATACCCTAGTCCCACCAAACTGACCCAGACACTAACCCAAACTGTTAGAGGTTTTTAGTTGTCCTTTCCATTCCAGGCCTCCAAGACTGCAGAGAATGCCACCACTGGGGAAACGGCGGAAGAGAATGAAGCAGGGGACTGAGATGGTTTCCATCTCCTTAGCCCAGTACTCCTCCCTATTTCCCCTCCTGCTACACCCTGGGCTCCACAACGAGCGGTTCATCTTTTCCACCTAGGACCGCTGGCAGAGAGGGGAACCTCTCCCCTCATCCCAATCCCTACAACCAACCCTCCTTCCAATGACTACCAGCTCCGACTGACTCTGGCCTTGGGAGGCTATGGCTCCTGGCCATCGCAGACTACTTTAAACAGAAAAAAGAAATTGAATAATAAAATCAGGAGTCAAAACCTGTCTTCAAGCCCCTCTTTCTAACTTTTTGTATTGCTCTCTGCTTGGTCAAGGTTGATGGCCCAGCTCTACAGGGAGAGGCAGATGGCTGATCTAGCTTAAGCACCACCGCCACCTCCCCTGAAATTTTTTACTCTCACCTTTCCTAGTGGTCAATATCTTACTATTTGTCTGGGGTGCCAGCCCCATTCTGCCTCTTCTTCAAGTCTTTGTCTTGCCTCAAAATGGGGTTGGGGAGGTGTCTTCCTCCATTTCTCATTTTGATTCTTATGTAGCAGAATCCTATTCAGATCTAGGCTGTCTGGCCAGGCCCCTCCCGTTTTGTAGGAGCTGGAGCCTATAATTCTGGGATTCTCTTCTGTTGTATGGATCCTCTTGTTTAAATTTTGTTTTTGCAAGGACAGGATCCACTTGTTTTCTCACAGAACTATAAAGAAATGATCCTTCTCAATTCAACTTTGTTCCTGGAATTGCCCATAGTTCCCAATCTAGAGCTGAAAGCCCCATCTGCCAGTTTGGTTCCTGTGCATGGTGCTCTAACGTCCCTCTTCTGAGAGAGAGGGCAGGAGTCAGGGGAGCAGATTGACTCTTGAGGAGGGGGCTCCTCCTTTCTGAAGCTGTTGACTTGGATTGTACAGATTCTTGGGGCTTTGTGGGTTGTTGTGGGAGGGGCAGTAAGTGGGGTCTTGGGGAGCTGGGGCTCCCACTAACTCATGGGGTTTTTAAACGCACTGAGACTGCGTCAATAAAAGAAATTGGATTTGCTGATGATTTTCTGATGTGCCATTTGTAATGCTGCTCATTTGGTGATGGGTTGGGGGGGAGGGAGTGGTCTTAGTAGAAGATGTGTCTCAAGTAAGCAAGTTCCAGTAAACTGGAACAGGTTCCCTAGGATATGATAGCTCTCCACTATCCTAATGTGAGGGCCATTTATACCATCTTAAGATGTATTCTGTCCTCTCTGGGAGTGGTGAAAGAGTAATAAAAATCCTACTAATTTCTCTGAATTAGAATTTAAGATTTGTCTGTAGGAAGTGGGAGATTTATGGTTGTTTAATTTTTCTGGAGTGGAAATGTACCTCTTGCTGAGTCCATTTGTTCAGAAATAATAGAATAACCCAATCACCCCCCCCCATTCCCCCCAGGAATGTTCTGTTATTTTTTAAAAATAAAATTGATAAGTAATATTTGTGTTCAGTGTGTGGATGGGTTTGGTTGGAGGGAGGGCAGCTGATAAATCTCTGGAAGTCCCAACATGTTTATTAATATGCCAGTATGCAAGCAACACAGTGCCTCAGGATCTTCATGCTAATCAACATTAATAGCTATGATCCGAATGAAAGTATGTATAAAATTTTTTGAGAAGCTGGGAGGGATAGCTAATTGTTGGATGACAGAATCTGGATCCAAAAAGATCTGGACAAGCTACAATAATCTGGTGACAGTCCCTCTAATAGGAATAACAAGTGCTATATTGTTTTCATCTGGTAGTTTATTTCTTAAGTATGATTGGGGAAGATGGAGGAGAAATTTGATGTACTGCACAGATCTGTTACACACAGATCTAACTTGAGGCTCATGAGTTTTTAAAAGTGAATTCCACTTCTAACATTACCCCTGTCACACGTGGGGAGTCCAATGCTGGATTAACATTTTTGGAAAGGCATTGAACTGAATTGTATCCTAAGGACTGTAACCATAATGGTGAGAAACAAGGAAACATTAATGATTGAAGAAACTAAGGATAATTAATGCGGAGAAAAATGGGAGATTGATATTTTCAAAAGACTAGGATAGCAGAAAGGATTTGGGAATGAACTGAGGTTTAAATCCTGGCAGCTAGATGGTCCAGTAGATAGGTTGCTGGACATGCAGTCAGGAAGACCTGAGTTCAAATGTGATCTCAGACACTAGTTATGTGACCCTCATTTCTAAAATGAGATGATAATTGCATCTACCTCCCAGGATTGTGAGAATAAAATAAAATAGTATTTATAAAATGCTTTGCAAACATACACACACACATATATATATAAGTGCTATCTGGTATTATTACTATCATCACTTTGCATGACCTTAAGGTCTTTCTTATCTGAGCCTCTGGGTTTTGAAGTGGAAGGAACCTTGGGGATGATTCATTTTCATCCTCTGTAAAATAAAGGATCATCTCTAAGGTTTCCTAAAGCTCTAAATTCTATGAAACCTCATGAAGGTTTCATAGGTATTGGCAGGAAATAATTAGATGTTTTGCTTGACCCTAAAGGGCTATTCTAGAAGCCACAAGTGAGTGGAAGAGGATGGAGAAAGTCATCTAAGTACAAAGAAATTCCAACACAGGTCCCCCAGCTCTTTTTAGTACACCACACTGGCTGATTCTGGGTCAAGGTATAGGGAAACTACCTAAAGACCAGAACTTTCCATCAGTGGAATGGGTAGAGATCTTCATGAATGCGTATTTGGTGGGGACACATTTGTTTTTGTTTTTCTGAGGTTTTTTGTTTTTTGGATTTTGGGGGGGGGGGCTTTTTGGCGAGGCAATCAGGATTAAGTGACTTGCCCAGTGTCACACAGCTAGTAAGTGTCAGGTGTCTGAGACTGGATTTGAATTCAGGTCCTCCTGACTCCAGGGCCAGTGCTCTATTCACTGTACCACCTAGCTGCCCCAAAATCAATCCTATTTTACTTTTTTTTTTTTTTTTTTGGCAAGGCAATTGAAGTTAAGTGACCTGCCCAGGGTCACAGAGCTAGTGTCAAATGTCTGAGGCCCGATGTGAACTCCGGTCCTCCTGACTCCAGAGCTGGTGCTCGCCATTGTGCCACCTAGCTGCCCCAGTGGGAACATTTGTAGCTGAGATTCATGCCTTAAGAGGCTAGACTAGGTGAGTTCTTGTTACCTTTATTTCTTAGAGAGAGACAGCAATAGAGCTGAAAGGAGCTGGCATTTGTGTATTTTACTCACAAAGGGTAGGGATGGTGGTGTCCTAATCTGTTCTTCCTCAGGTATTACAATTCTAGCTTTGCCAGCTGGGATTTCTTTTCCCTTCTAGAACTGCATTTAGTTGTTATTCTGAATTTAACAAATAACAAATAGAATGACCAGTTTGCCTTTTTTTATCCTTGTTTTACTCCTAAACTTCAAGCAGTTGGAGGAATGAATAGCTCAAGCAGCAGTGATAAATAGCAGTGAGAGTGATGGAAATGCTGACTAATTCAGCACAGTGACCTTTCATCTCTATTTAATAGGGAAACAGGCACCTCAGCTACCTGGGTTTACTCTGGAGTGGTGGTACACGGGTGTGCTGTAGTGGGAAGATGTGAGACAAGCACTGGTTTCTGAAACATCAATGAAAGTTGAAAGGCCAAATGAGAACATATATAAAATGCTATATAAATAAAAGCATTATTGTTATTGTTATTAAAGTTATCCATTCCCTATCAGGTAGGACTCTTTCTCCTGTTTTCCTATCTTCCTATTTTCCTTGGGGAAGATGATTTCCCTCTAAGTTTCTCCTAATCTCTAATCTGCCTGCCTTCCAACAATTAAACTTTGAGAATGCCTCTAATAATAATTGATATTTATATAGTGGTTTATAATTTACAAAGCACTTTACTTATTTTGTCTCCTGTGACTTTCTTTGTTACTCGTGGGGCAGATACCTGTGAAGTGGGTATCCCCATTTTACAGATGAGGAACCTGAAGCCCAGAGAATGACTTGCCAAAAGGGAGCTTGGCAAAATTGCTCCGTTATGGTCCCTCTTCTCTTGGAATACTCTCACTTCTGCTGATGTCTTCAGCTCCCAGGGGTTCAATTATCACCTGAATGTTGATGACTCCTAACTCTACTGGACATTTTAAACTAGAAGGCCTATAGTCATCTCAAAATCAACATATCCAAAGCAAAACTCCAAACCCATTTGTCTTCCATATTTCTATCAAGTGCACCACTGTCCTTCCAGTCACCTTTGGTGTCCTCCACATCTCAATCTCACTCTCCCCACTTATCCCATCAGTTGCTAAACTTTGTTGTTTATACCTCCATAACATCTCTCTGGTAGACTCCCTTTTCTTCACTCATACAACCCCTACCCCAGCTCAGGACTTCATCACTTTACCTGGACTATATAGCAATGCTATTGGTCTCTATTTCTCAAGCCTCTCCCCGCTAATGCATCCTCCACAGAGCCACCAGAGTGCTTTTCCTAAAATATAGATATGATTATGTCAGTCAATAAACACTTATTAAGGCCTGCTATGTGCCAGGTACTGTGCTAAGCATAGAAAGACAAGCCCTTGCCCTCAAGGAGCTTAAAATCTATTGAGGGGAAGATAACACACAAAAGGAAGAGTAAAAGGGGTGGGGGGGAGATAGATAATATAGGAGAAGTCCAACGGAATACAGCTAGATGGGAAGTGAAGAGATGGCTGGCCTGGACACGCTTTTTAAATGGAGGTTTTAGAAGGAGCACGCCATTCCTCCCTCCAATCAGGGGAGCCTCCAAGGACAGAAGGTATTGATGAGGTGTGAGTATTTAATAAATTCTGATGGCTCCTTACCACCTCTATTAAATAGAAACTCATCTGTTTGTCATCTAAAGCTTTTCACCACCTGGCATCATGCTACTTTCCAGTCTCATTACACATTACTTTCCACCATACACTCTACAGTCCTACCAAATGGCCCTTTTTACTGTTCATCATACACAAGCATGGAATGCCTTCCCTCCTCCCTTCAGCCTTTTAGAATACCTGCCGGTCTCCCCTGCTCATTGTTCCTTATGTAAATTTCTTGAGAACAGGAACTACTTAGGTTTTTATCTGCCACTTAATAATATTCCCTGCCTCAAGGTGTGAACCATCTACTTGGAAATGAAGGTATACACCAGGGTTCACAGATAAAGTAAATACAGTGTATAAATAAAATAAATACAAGTTAGTTTAGGGGAAGCACCAACTGGAGGAATCAGGAAAGCCTTTTTTAAGGAGGTGACAATTCAACTTAGCCCTAAAATCATCTTGCAATTCCAGGAAGTAGAGGGGAGGAGGGGGCATAGGGAACAAAGTCAAGGAGGCAGAAGGTGGTCTGTTGGATACTTAACAAGTAGACGTTTTGACTGGAGCAGAAAGGGAAAAATATGTAACCAGTCTGGAAAGATGGGCTGCGGCCAGATTGTGAAAGGTTTTTAATGCCAAATTGAGGATTTAGGGTTTTATCCTAGAGGCACTAGTCACAGAAGCTTTTTGAGCAGAGAAGTGATGTCAGAACTATGCTTTAAGGAAATCATTTTGGCAACAAGTGGAAAATGGTCTGGTGAGGAGAGAGATAGGAGGCTGCTGTAATGATCCAGGCAAAAAGTGATAAGGGCCTTTATTACCTAGTGGTTCTGTGAGAGAAGATGGAGAGGTGAGGTATTGAGAAGGTAGAATTGTTGAGGTTTAGGAGTTTAGGGATGCTGGGACCCCAATATCACAAAACATAGATCCTGCCCAAAAAAATTCAACCCAAGTCTTCTTTCAGCCAAAGACAAGGTTTATTAGAACATCTGTTACATTGGGCAGACTTAAGGAGTCTGAATGTTAGTGAGCTATTGGCTAGATTGTAAGAATCTAAGCACCTTAATGCAGACAAGATGGACCTTATATACAGAAAGACTGTGGGAGGGATCTAGGACTGGCCAAATAGTTTGAGGTGACTGGAGGAGGGGTCTAAGGAGGATCTGGATGGGAGTGGCCAGTAAGCTGGGGTGAACAGAACTCCTGGGACCTGGACCACAAGGCCAAGGGAGAATGGAGCCTAGCTAGGATTAAGGGTGGGAAATGGCTGGGGGTCATAGGGAAGTAAAACAATGGAGGGTTAGGCTAGGGTAAAGGTAACAGAGAATTGGGAGATTGGGCATGCCACAATGAAAGGCCAGTTGATGGGATAGCCTTAGGGAACCGCCAGAGATTTGGTCATGTGGGAAAGTCCAGGGTTTTTCCTTTTTGGGGTCCAGATCCCAACCCCATAAATTAACAAGAGTAGGCAGTCAACTGATTACTGGTCGTGAAGGTAGAGGAAAGAGTCCAGTATGAGCCTAAATTATGAACCTGAGTAACCAGAAGCACGGCGATGCCCTGGACATCAAGAAAAAGGGAAGATAATGAGTTTGCCTGTCATCATCAGGGGTCACACAGGGAATCTTTAGACTGAAGACCTGGAATTGGTTCTGTTATTTCTTAATTATCTTAAGACAAGAACTTACTAAGGATGTGAAGGGGGAGAAGGGAAAATTATCTTACATAATCAGGGTGAGCAAGTAGAAATCTATACATACAAGAAGGAGAGGGGTGTGGAAATGATGACTGACATTTGAACCTTACTCTCATCTGAACTGGTCAAAGAAAAGATTACACACATTGGGGCAGCTAGGTAGCACAGTGGATAGAGCACCGGCCCTATTAAGTTAGGAAGACCTGAGTTCAAATCCCAAACACTTGACGCTAACTAGCTGTGTGACCCTGGGCAAGTCACTTAATCCCAATTGCCTAATTTAAAAAAAAAATACACACATAGTTGGGTACAAAAATACAACTCACTCATTAGGGAAATGGGAGAAGGGAGAATTAGTGGGAGAGTAGTGAAAGGGAAGGATTAGACTTAAGTAAAAATAAATTCTAAGAATGTGCAAAAATATTTGTTATTTCTTTTTGAGGTGGCAAAGAATGGAAATCTGGGGAAGGACCGAACAAGTTATGTTATATAAATGTGATGGAATATTATTGTGCTGTAAGAAATGACAGAAATGGTTTCAAAGAAACCTGGGAAGATTTATACTAACTGATGCAGAATTTACAGAACCAGGATAACAGTTCATACAATGACAGCAATATGATAAAAACAATTTTTCCTAAATTCCTAAAGAATTAGGAATTGTTATCAGTGTAATAATCAACCACATTTCAAGAGAACTAAAGATGAAATATGTTACCCATCTCCTGATACAGAAGTGAAAGGGCTGGGAGTCCAGAATGAGACTTTTATTTATTTTTTTGATATGTCCAGTGTAGAAAATTGTTTTGACTATACCTACGTGTAACAGGTGTTTCGATTTTCTTTCATGCCTAATCGAGAAGAGAAAAAGGTCGGCGGGGAGGGGTTGGGACTGGGGTTCGAGGAAGAGAAGGCAGAAGGCAAATTTTTGCTGATTTTAAATATATGTGTATTTTTTTTAAAAGAAAGATAATGAGTTCATTTTGGAAATTTTCTTTGTGGCTGATAAGTACTAGGGGCAGAGACTGAAAGATGAAATAGGAAACTTCTCCCTCTTCCTATCCTCCCGTCCGCTTACTGGACCTCACCTCCACACGTGAGATTGGACCATCCACAGTAAAATGGCGGGTGCCTTCAAGGAACTACAACTCCCATGAAAATATTGGAGTGAAGGCGGAAATGACCTTGATTCCCCAAAGGCCCTGTTGGAAAAGGGCAGCTGCTCCAGCACCGGAATAATCGGGATAAGGACAGTGAAGAGAAAAACGTCGGCGGGGTGGAGAGCCTGGTGGGTGTTTCTGTGGCCACTCCTCAGGGTGTTCTCCAAGGATTTTCTGTAGGTACGTCGGTTAATCGAGGGCCCACGAAGCTTAAGGAAAAAAAGACGGCCGCCATTGTTCCTTTCCCGGGAAACTCCGCCCCACTGGAGGGGCGGACACGTGAGGGATTTAGGACGGAAGTGACGACACGATAGCATTATTAAATAAGACGCGCCAGAGCTGTTGTGCCTCTTCTTCTTAGCGCCATCTTGTCGAGTGAGTGCGGTCTCTTTTTTCTCCTTCGTAGCTGGGGTTCACAATCCGTTGCCATCCGGACTCAGCGTTTGCCACCCGCCCTCCAGACTAACCTTGTTGTTTTCCTCTCTCTCTACAGCTTCCATTGCGCCATGAGAGCCAAAGTAAGTGGGACTGCCTGTGCCTCTGGCGGGGGCAGAGCAGTCGCCGGGGAGCGAGGCCTGCCTGGCCTAAGGGGAAAGGGGGGGAGGAGCGGCCTGTGTCCTGGCGTTTTGCCGTCTGGGGTCCGAGAGCCCCGGGAGCTGCGGGAGGAACAGAGGAGGAAAGCCTTGGTTTTCGAGGTAGAAAGGTAGAAAAAAGGGAGCAAGAGGTGCCTGGGGCTGGTACTGCTGTGGACGTGGAGGAATGGGGGAGACTGTGGTCTTGTTAGACCTGGAGAGTCTCAAGATTGGGTGCTTACAGAGTTGCGTTTATGTTCTCAAGTCAAAACGCCGGGGTGGGATGAACAGTACAGCATGTCTATCATAACTAGATGAATGCACAATGCACTGAGCTTTCTGGGGTAGACCCGGTATTGCTTTAGAAGGAGAAAGGATCACGCGCCCGATTTTATTTTGCAAAGTGTAGGTGTTAAACATAGGAGAAGCAGTATGGACTCAGTTGCTTGTTTGGGGGACTTACATTGTTATTGGTACTAACTGACTCTTATTTTACTCACGATCGTTTTGGACTACAGTGGAGGAAGAAGCGAATGCGTAGGTAGGTAGAGTTCTTAAGAATTCTGGAGGGTTGAGGGGTGGATGTGGTTGACAAGTTTGCAAAAAGAAAAACTGTTAAGTCGTTAGAATGGGGGAAAAAAAAGGTCACGACTTTTTAATCCTGAAAAAGAAGGAAGTTGGAAGCAATGGGTTGATTTCTTGATTGCGTTTTTTGTCCTGGTGTGACGGCTGTCACTGGGAACAAAAATAATAAACTTAATCTATGTATAGATTGCCTTTTATTGGAATTGAGTTGCATGCTGACTCCCTTAGGTAGGGAAGTTGGAAGGCTTACCTGGTTCCCCTTTACAGGCTGAAACGCAAGAGGAGAAAGATGAGGCAGAGGTCCAAGTAACCAGACTGTGCTGACCACGGAAGCCACAGGAGCAGAGATGGAATGACCCCTGGTGACATTCTCAGGAAGGCAGAAACCTTTGGGAGACATCACCCCACCCTACGAAGGACTCTACTACTAGCTCTACCACCATCTGATAAGGACTCTTACCACCATCTGAAGACCTCCCTGACAAAAGGACATGCCATCATTTGATGCAAATTCCATCTACCTGCCTCTTGACTTTGTGTCACGGGACTTGTGTCATTCCGGACTGGTTGTTTTCTTTGTGGTTTAAGTGTAGCACGCCTGTATAATAAATCCTCACTACTTTCATGTTTGAAAAAATGAGCTTGTGTGTTATTTCAAGGTCTTTGTTTTTTATTGACACTACTATTGCTGAGGGGATATAAAGGAGTTATTGCAGGGAATTGACGTGATTGAGTACTTACTTGATCACATCTTTATTTGAATGCATCGTTCTTCCCCTGCCCTCATAAGATGTATGGCTGGATCTACAGTGAGTGCTAGGTAATGAAAAAGGATAGAACATGAGTGGGCAGAGGAACTGGGTGGAATTGTGGCTGAAGGGGGGAAAGTATTAAAGTAAGCGCCTCTAGGCATTTCAGGAGGGTGGGGCACGGTGACTGCGGTTAGGTTAGAACCCGAGGTTGCATTGGTGCGCGTTACTTCCTGGTCCTCGCGCTGTGCAAAGCGTTCTGTTACCATCGTAACGCGCGGAGCCTGCTGGGAGCTTCCTGGGACCTAATGCGCAGCTACCCCGTCGATCGAGTTTGGTTCCGGGGCTGGTTCCTAGAGCGTCGCCGCTTCCGTAGGAAGCGGAAGTGCCTGTAGGTGGGCGGCTCTTTGTCAGAGTCGGAGGAGCCGGCAGGCGGTACTGGCGGCTGCAGCAGGGACAGCGGTGGCTCCGGCTGCAGGTGAGGGAGGGGGAGGCGGCGCCCGAAGGGGAGGAGCCGGGACTGGCCCCAAACGCCCGCCTGGTCTGCTCGACCGCGGGCTGGCCAGCGGGGCCGCTCTGTTAGCCTAGGCCCCTCGATGAGGGTCCTGAGCACAGGTACTCCCCTTGGCTCAGCACACCCCTCTCCCTGCCCCGTGACGTCACGGGTCCCGGGTCTTCCGACTGGGGCTCTCAGCGAGTGGCTCAGCCCGTGGCCGCCGGCCGCCCGTGCGGCGCGCGGCGGGCTGGAGAGCCCCCAGGGCCCCTGCTCTTACTTTCCCCCAGCGTTGGCCCGGCTCATTCTCAGCAGCTCCAGGCTAACCTTCCACATCCACGCTGTTTTCCCCCGACTCCTCCCGGCCCAAAGTTCTGCTTTCCCACGCGTGTTGTCTTCACCTCCACATTTTGTGACCTCCGATCCCGTCTTGTCCCCATACCCTCTTCCTATCAACATCACCCCCCTTTGACAGGTAGGAAACAGAGCAGAGATCCTGGAGCCTAAGGGACCTGGCATCCTAAGTCAAGACTTCAGAGTGCACACCCCAAAAATCCTACTGCCCTATTGGACTCTGCAGCTTCATGGAAACCCCCAGGCCTCCACTAAGGCTCTGTCACCTGCTCAGATCCCATCAGTGATGTGGAAGTGGATACCTGCAACAGCCCCAGACTTTACCTGAGATAACTTAGGTATCTATCCCGGGACAGTTGTGAGGGGAGAGCGGTAGTATGTCTCCTGATTTTTCAAGGGATGTACAGTGAAGATAGGCTTAGGATGGCTATTGTCTAGCTCCTTGATGTCACTTTCTTTTAGTTCAGAGCGCTCGCTATCTCTTTTAGCAACTGTTTTACCACTCTTATTCATTCTAGATTCTGCTTCCATAAATGCAACCATTGTTGCTGCGTGCCTCATGCTGCATGTTGGGCCAGTTATGACCTTATTGGCCTACTTGAAGGAGGGCTAAGGAGGGAGTCAGGGTTAAGAATAAGTTGGGCAATGGAAGTAAGAGCAGGAGAGGCTTCACTGATTCAAGGGAAAGAATGCTGGTGTTGCCATCGCTGAGCAGCAGAGGGGGCCCTTAGCATCATGTGGAAAATACTTGGGGGTAAGACACGGTAACAGAGACAGCAAACCTGGGCCAGAGGGTGGGGCAAACAGTAGACTTGATAGTTCAGATGTCCCTTGAGGAAAGAGGAAGATTTAAAAGGATTTTACAGAGTCTATAAATAAATAGAAACTTTATGAGTGTGAGAAGTAGCCTGGCTCAGTGTTAAGTCAGACCTCTCATGAAATCCATCTGAGCGGGGGGTGGGGGGGATGTTAAGGAGTAAGAGGTGAGAAGGGGTATTGGTGGTGGAGGAGGAGAGACAGAAGGAAGGTTTCCGTGGAGTTGACAGGGTTCAGATTAACTTTCTCCTCCCATTTTGGCCTTGTTTCCCAAAAAGCTTTTTATCCTGGGGGTGGGGAGACAACAGCTGCTGAATCCCTCTCCTCCCCATGTAATAGACACTCAGAAAAGTTTAGGGGCTTCCCAAGCTGGTGACACTTCTCCCTTTGTCCAGGGTTTCAGAAAGTCTGGAGGTTTAGAATATAGAAGCCACCCCCCACTTAGGGACATTTGGGAAAGGTACAGAGTAGATCAGAACATTAAGAATTAAGGTTGTGCTTCTATTGTCCTTTTCCCTACTGCCCTCAGCATCCTCTCTCCAACTCCTCTCCTCTCCCCCCCCCCCCGTTCCCTTCCCCCCCCGCCCCCGCCAAAGCTTATTCAAACACTTATGAAAAATTTTGATTTCATTCCAGTGACTTTAATAAGGTCAGTGAGAGGGGGAGGCAAAATCCTACAGTATCCTCTTCAGCTAACCATCATTAATCAGCAGGTGGGTGGCTTAACCCTCCTCCCCCCCTTTTTTTTTCCTTCTCCCCTGCCCAAAATAAGCAAGCAAAGTGAATCACTCCCAACAAGATCAGGTGCACAAGGGGTTGGGCAAGACCTCTCCTGACACTGCATACTCCAGCGGTGGCAGCAGTTCCAGTCTGTAAGTATGGTAGGCACAGAATCTACTAGTGGCCCCTTGGGCCAGTCTGTCACTGCCAAGAATAGGGATAAGCAGGGTCCTTTTCCAGGAATCCCTTTGTCTGATGCTGTTCTCTTTTTTCCTCTTTGTACCCAAGGGTGGCGGAAAAGGACGAAGCCACTCATTTGGAGTGGGACCAGAATGCCTGACCGAGACAGCTACACCAATGGCACAGGGAGCAGCAACGGAGGCTCTGGAGGTGGTGGCAGTGAGGAGACCAGTGGAGCTGGGTCAGGAGCTAATGCAGGCAGCTCAGATGCTATCTGCCGGGACTTTCTGAGGAATGTGTGTAAGCGGGGCAAACGCTGTCGCTACCGCCACCCGGACATGAGCGAGGTCTCCAACTTAGGGGTGAGCAAGAATGAATTCATCTTCTGCCATGACTTCCAAAACAAAGAGTGCAGTCGTCTGAACTGCCGCTTCATCCATGGCTCCAAGGAGGATGAGGATGGCTACAAGAAGACAGGTGAACTACCCCCACGACTAAGGCAGAAGGTGGCAGCAGGCCTGGGCCTCTCCCCAGCTGACCTCCCCAATGGCAAAGAGGAGGTTCCTATCTGCCGGGACTTTCTCAAAGGGGATTGTCAGCGTGGAGCCAAATGCAAGTTCCGCCATCTACAGCGGGATTTTGAGTTTGAAACTCGGGGTGGGGGGGGCACTGGTGGAGGAGGGTCTGCAGGTCCAGCACCTGCCAACCGTCGCCATGATCTTTATGACACATATGATCTTTCGGACCGGGGCTTTGAGGACCATGAGCCATGCCCCAAGCGTCGTCGGGGAGGGGGTGGGTGCCCCCCAGATAGTTCCCACTTTGAGACATTTGAGTACAGCCTGGCCCCACCCCGGGGATTGGAGTGCCGGTTGCTGGAAGAGGAGAATGCTATGCTCAGGAAGCGGGTGGAGGAGCTAAAGAAGCAGGTCAGCAACTTGTTGGCCACCAATGAAGTCCTGTTGGAGCAGAACGCCCAGTTCCGTAACCAGGCCAAGGTCATGACCCTGAGCTCCACAGCACCAGCCACAGAACAAACGTTGGCACCAAGTGTGGGCACTGTCACCAACTACAACCATGGCATTGCCCAGACACATACCACACTCAGCAGCCAGGCCCTGCAGCCTAGACCTGTGTCCCAGCAAGAGCTTGTAGCCCCTACAGGTGCACCAGCTGCCCCACCAACTAATGCAGCACCTCCCACAGCCCCTCCACCACCACCACCACCCCCTCACCTGAACCCCGAGATCACACCGCTCTCAGCTGCTCTGGCCCAAACGATTGCCCAAGGCATGGCCCCTCCTCCAGTCTCCATGGCCCCTGTGGCGGTGTCTGTTGCCCCTGTGGCTGTTTCGATGGCCCAGCCACTGGCAGGAATCACAATGAGCCACACTACTACCCCCATGGTGACTTACCCCATTGCCTCACAGAGCATGCGCATCACTGCCATGCCACACTGACCAGGTCACTGGACGCTTCTCTGATACTTCCTCCCTGGCAAAGAGGGTGGGAGAAGAGGGCTCGTTCATCTCTTCTCTTCATGTGCATAGAAGGGAGCTCGTGAGAGAATGAGGATAACAGACCTACAGGTACTGGGTGGTGTTCTAGAAGAGGTGAGGGAAAGTTAGATTTTTCCCAGCCTCCTAAGAAGCGCACCTTTCCAGCTTCCCTCAAGCCAAACCAGAGGAGCCTAACAAGGGAGCCAGGACTATGGGCTGCCAGGAGAGGCAGGGATGACTGAAAGGCTTTTGTGTTCCCAGAAAGACTTGGCTGATGGGATATTGAGCTCTCCCAAACACTGACCTCCTCCCTGCTCTCCCCCACAGCATAGACTAGTGCTGATTTTTGAAAATGAGCCCAGACCCTGTAAAGCGAGAGTAACTGGGGTCAAGGAAAGTTAGAATATGGAGCTTTCAGACTCAGAGACTTTGGCCCATTCTCGATGTGAGGATTCGTCTGGGCCCAGGGTTGGGGAGAGGAATACCAGGAGGCCCTAATGTTTCAGGGCAGTGGGCTAGGGAATTGTTAAACCAGGTGGGGTTAGGAGTCCTCAGAGCAGGGCCCCACCATTTTCCAAAGAAATAAAATAATTATTTTTAACAAAAGGAGGCACTGGAGACTTACTGGGAGTTTATGTGTGTTGGGAGTCCTGTTTTAAAATCTGAACACGACCCACCCGTGGTCAATACGGAAATGGCATTGTAGAGGACAACGAGAAGAGTCATGGATCCCGGGACTAAAGGCTCTGTGGATCTGTAAAGATTCAAGTTGGGGGTAAGGGGACTGGCAACACATGGTAAGGTTTAAAAATAACCTGTCTGTGTCTTGAATGCAGTGTTATTCCCAGGCAGTCTTGCTAACCAGGGCTCCTAGGGTCATTGGTGGAGGAGGGGCAATGAAATGTATTGCTGGGAAGCTGGGATGGAGTGTTCATCTAGCTGACAGAGTCTGCCCTTTCCTCCCTGACTTTGAAATAGCAGGTGCTAGAGAAGTTGGGTGGGGGAGGGGGAGATATCCATGGCTGGTGGACTATGCCAAGCAAGGTTTCATTCCCTCTCCAGCTGCATTTGTGAAGTTGTTTAATGGCCGCTGATGCCTCTTCTTACCTCCGAAGCCAACATTTTGGGTTGTAAGGCCTTGAGTGATATTGTGGTAGATGGGTCATTTCTTATAAGATTAGTCTCCACTGTTCAGCTGATCCCTATCCTGCTACCTGCAAGGAGGCCTAAGAAGGAGATTATGTCACATCCCCTAAGGTTGCCAGTGTTCGGCTTCATTAGCTATTATCAGCTCCTCTCACTATTGGTTGAGCTGAAGAAAAAATTGAAAGTGTCCTTTCTTACTGGACATCATGTTTGTTACCAGGAAAGGGTGAGTTTGGGTTCTGATCTATTTTAACTTTCCTGTGGCATCTTTTAGGGCCTTTAAAATAGACCAGAACCACTGATTTCTCCTTTCTCTGGTTGTGTCCCCGTGGTCACACTCAGTGTCAGAAACCAAAAATAAATATTCTAGCAGATTGGAAATGGCCAGATGTTCCAGTTTTTAAAAATAATAGAATCTGGAAACTAGACCAGTAAGCTTGGCATCAGTCCCTGAAGAATTCTAAAAATGGATTATTAAACAATTGTTTATGCACACTTGAAAAAGAATGTGGTGTACACTAGGAGCCAGCGTGGGCTCATTGGCAGGGTGATGTTCCTGTCCTGTTAATCTCTAACTCTGGTTACTCCCTACTATCTGCCTTCTCTGCTCCTGCTCACAAGCAGTGCAGTTTCTGGAGGAAGTGATAAAACTAAGCAGTCTCCTCCACAAATTTGTGCTTTTCAGCTCAATCCTCACTGCTTCACACTCAACACCAGTCCTTTCACTTTTCTCTTTTTTGCTCCCTATTAAGTTTTCTCAAGCAGCTGTTCTAAATCTCCTTTATCCTCAAGTACTTGCTCTCAAAAAGTGCACCTTGTTTATAGCGTTCCTGAGAAGACTGAAGCTATCTATCCTGACCTCTTCCTCATCTCCACATCCCTCTGTTGTGTATCATTCTTTGATAGAGTTTAAGGACCTTGAGAGCAGGGATTTTTTCCTCTTTCTTTGGTATTTGTATCCCCAAGCACCTGGAACCTAGACACTTAATAAATGTTTGTTGAGTGTTACAGAAATAAGGTGCATCTTCTTGCCAGAGTTAACCCCTCTGCTTATGCCCATCTCCACATTTCCTTCACTCTCTTCCAGAACCATGTTCACTGATCCATCTCTTCATTGTTTCATCTTCGTTCTCATTCCTCTGAACATGCTCAGGTATTCTAATGAAAATCCTCCTTTGACCATACACTATTCTGTAAACTGCCTTTCTGTTTCCTGTTCAGGACTAATCCAGGAGAGAAAAAAAGTCTACACTTGATATTGACATTTTCTTCCTTCCTCAATACCCACTCCCTCCTCAAGCTGCCTTCCAACTGCACCATGGTACTGAAACTGCTTTCTCTAAGGTCACCAGGGAACTGATCATATAATATAACTGCCTCTCAAGTATTCATCCTCCATGCTGCAGCATTTGACATTACTGATCATTGCCTCCTCTATTCCCTTCTCTTCCGTGTTATTCTCCTAGTGACTCTTCTACCTTTCTGACTTATCTGGCTGCCACCTTCTTACTCCTTCACCCTTTTAAGTGTGTGTGTCTCAAGACCCTTTTTGGCCTCTTTTTTCTCTACATACAATCTCATGGCAAATTTAATTCCTGGGTCTTCCAATTATTGCTTCTCTGTAGATGACTTCAGTTCTATATCTCCAGGATACGTCTTCCCTAATTCTCTTAGCTAAAAATAATCTGTTTTCTAGACAACGAGTTCTTAACCTTTTTTGTGTAATGATCACCTTTGACAGTGTGTTGAAGGTTACTGACCCTTTTTCAGAGGAGTTTTTAAAGGCATTAAATAAAATACATAGGGTTACAAAGAAAACCAATTATATGGAAATAAACCTGTCAAAATGTTTTAAAAACAAGGTCATGGACCTCCCAGGTTAAGAAACCATCCCTATCTTAGACTCTTCCATGCCCCTCTGACCTTTTTTATTGATTCAGTCATTTTCTTCTTGGTATTATATATACTTATTTGGGTACTTGTCTCACCCTGTCTTATTATTATACTAGAGTACTCTCTCCTTGAGGGCAGAGTCTTTGTAATTTCTCTTTCTGAGCACCTAGCAAGCAAGTCTTAGCACATGGTAGGTGCTTAATAAATGATTGTTGAGTTGAGCTAAAAACAAGTTACATTAAAGTAACCTTTTTCTTTTTCTTTTTTGGTTAGGATACCAGATTGGTAGAGCAAACACAGTATTTTGCTTTTATCGAGGCATTTGATATTCATTACAGTCTTGTGGATAGATTAACTGGAGAAATAGGAGCTATTCATGATAACATTGTTTAGTTGGGCACATCCAAAGTGTTGCTTGCTGCCCAGGATGAAGGCATTCCTCAGGATTCTGTTCTTTTTCAATCTTTCTATCAGTGACTTAGATAAAAATATTAATTAACAACTGTGTAAATGACACAAAGTGAGAAGGAATTGCTAATTTGTTAAATGATAGAATCAAAACCAAGAGTTTTTTGGGGTTTTTTTTGACAGGCTAGAATGCTGGGCTGTCCCCCTGTGACTACGATGCACTCCTCATCTTTGACCCTTAAAATCTCTACTTTCCTTTAGGGCTCAAATCAACCACCATCTCCTACATAAAGGTCTTTCCTGTTTCCTTAGCTGCTAATGCCTTATCTCTTCCCTCTACCCCCACTCCGGAAAAAAAAAATTACTTTTTATTTTATATGTACTTACATGTCTATATTTTGTCTGTCATCCTCCTTGAGGGGCACATTCAATTACATTTTTTGTCTTTGTATGCCCCACATCTAGCACAATGTTTGGCATGTAGTTGGTGCTTAATGTTTATTGACTGAGCCAAAAGATTAAATTTAATAGGAATTCAACAATTAAATAAACATTTACTGAGCATCTCTACTGTGTGTAGAGCTCAATGCTAGGCCCCTGGGGAAGTGTAAAGTTTAGATAAAACATGGTCCTCAGTTTTGTTCAGTTTACAATCTGGCTGTGTGTAACAAATTACTGTAATAATAATAATATAGCTATAAGAGATGAAAAGATCATTACCAATTAGGGGATCATGGAGAAGATGGCAGTTGAGTTGAACTTTAAAGGACAGAGGTGAGGAGAGCAGCATTCCATGTTCTGAGAACACCTTTCATAGACAGGAAAATACAAAACACATATGGAAGGTGGCAAGGAGAATGGTTTGGCTAGCATACCCCACTAGAGAGCCATTAGCCATTTGAAGACTCAGGTCTGTGACTCAAGAGAGACCAAAGTTAGGCATAGAGATCAGGGAGTTATATATGTAGTATGGTACACATAACAGTTACTGAATAAATGCACTTTCATTCACTGTTCCATGATGGCTCATGCTTTGGGAGCAATGAGACTGCCAGGTGAGACTGTAAAGAAAGAACAGAACCCATGACAAAACTTTGGGAAATGCCTTTCTTAAGAGGTCAGGATGAGGAAAAAAGAGCCAGGACTTATTAAAGGGGTAGGGGAATGAAGACACTAAAAGAGGAAAGGATATCCAAAAAGAGAAAGGGAACGTTAATGTCAAATGCTAAAGAGAAATCAAGGAAGATAATGACTGGAAAAAAGACTATTGGATTTCACATGACTTTTTTTTTGGGGGGGGGGCGGTTGGAGATCAAGTCTTCCTGCCTTGCCAGTGGTCATTCACAGCTGGAGCCCACTGCTGGTCAGCATAGACACTTTGGCTCTGTTAATGACCTAGGCTGGCTTGCCTCTCCTTAGGCAGCCTAGTACCCTGTCCTCACCTCCAGGGGGCTTGCCATATGGATGGAGAAGTTAATGTGGACACCTGATGGCCTTTTCCCTACTGCACCTCAGAATTCCCAAACTCAGGCGATCCACCAGCCTCAGGTTCCCCATAAAGAAGTGCTGCAAGTGTGTGTCATAATGTCCTTGATGACTGTAGTTTTAGTGGAGTGGTGGAAATGGGAGTCAAATCACAAAGGGTAGTGATAAAATGGCAGGACCAAATGATAACTACTTAAAAAAAAATGACCACGAGGGAGAGGAGAGAGCTTGAGGGAAGACTTTAGGATATTTGCAGAGAAATCAAAAGTATAGGAGAGATTAAAGATTCATGAAAAGGCAGCAGGCAGTGTGAAGTAGGGAAAGTACTAGGCAGAGTCAGGAGACAGCTTGGTTTGAATATCTAGTAGTGTGATCTTGGCAAGTCACAACCTCTCTGAAACTCAATTTCCTCATCTGCGTAATTGGGATAATAATAAAGTGCTATATAAATGTGAGCTATTGTTATGAGATGAATTCTGTAACAAAGTCATGGAGAAGGCAGGAAGAGACAGAATGAAGGGTGGAGTGATTACTCTTAACAAGAATTTGTTGTACAGTCAAATCCAACTCTTCGTGACCCCATTTGAGGTTTTCTTGGTAAAGATGCTGGAGTGGTTTGCCATTTCCTTCTCCAGCTCATTTTACAGATAAGGAAACTGAGGCAAACAGTTAAGTGATTTGCCCAGGTTCGCAGCTAGTGACCTAGTCTGAGGCTAGATAGATTTGAACTCTGAAAGATGAGTCTTCCTGATTCCTTCATTTTGGGGGGGGGGGGGCGGAGACGGCACAGGCTAGCCAATGGGGATAAGTGACTTGCCCAGGGTCACACAGCTAGTAAGTGATATGTGTCTGAGGTCAGATTTGAACTCAGGTCCTCCTGATTCCAGGGCCAGTGCTCTATCCACTGTGCCACCTAGCTGCCCCCTAGTCTTCCTGATTCCAAGTCCAGTGCTCCATCCATTGCATCACCTAGCTGCCCCCTTCTTTTGATACAGGAGAAAAGAATAGGTGAAAATAAATGAGAATTTTTAGAATAAAAGAAAGTTGAGAGAGCTTAGACAGCTTCAATCTTCTCCGAGTGAAGTAGGAGGCTACCTCCATCTCTTATAAGTGTGAGGGGTGATTGGAAGCTTGAGGAGAGAGGAAAAAGTTTGAAGCAATCCTTATTGGAGTTGAGATAGAAGGACAATGAGAATAGAATAAAATGACTGTCAGGTAACAGTGAGGGCCCCTGTGAGCTTTTGCAATATAAATTTGTATGAAATAAAATTCACATATGACATTTTATATGTATGCTCCGTGTGATGTTTTATATGTACACTACATAGGACAGTGCAGCTGGGCTGTCCAAAGCAGCTCATGCCTCAGAAAAGCAATGTGTCCCTGTATTAATTATTTAAGTTACCCATGGAGTGGCAGTCTCCTTGAGTCCCTAGTAAGCCCGGTAACCATCTCAGTTCCTCTCCCAAACATGTCTATGGTCTTCCTACAGGCTGTATTATCCTTACTGGCCACTAGATGATGCTCAGCCTACAAATGCCTAGGGTGCTTCTCCAACGACCACAGCATTTCACTTCAAGCAAGGCCATGCTGCATTAAGACCCAATGTTGGTGGAATTCAGATTTTAGTCAAAATGACAAAAACTTGAAATTTGTGACTAGCTGTGCCACCCCACATCTGGAATCTCTTCTCTCAATCATCAATACCTCCACTCCAATAGACACAGGACACAAGTAGTCAAACCACTGTGACTAAATAACCTAGGGAATCTGGTAAAAATGAAAGTAAACAAATTGAGCACTCATCTCCCAAAGCTCCCTCCCAGTTGCCCTCCCAGTTCTTCAGAGAGATAGAAGTTCTCAAACCACCCACACTTACTGATCACGGAAACGTTGTAAGGGAAGAGGGCACATGTGTTCCAGCCTGGAGACCATCTACTCTTACCCCCTCCAGTTCCAGTTCCATACTGCAGATCTCTTGCCACCTCAGTTTTCTGAGCCTGAAGATTCAGAGGGAGGATTAGTCATGATTTTGCCTCTTCCTCTTCTAGACCACCAGCAAGTAGTCTTGGGTCTCGGCAACTTTCTCACATGGTGCAGGTCTAGTCTACCTCATAGGAACTCCACCATTCTCCATTTGCACAGGAAGTAGGAAATCCAGAATCCCAAAAGCAACAGAAAGAAACAGTCAATTCTGGTCCCCAAGGTCCTGGTCTTGTCCACTCTATCTTCTTGTCCATTTCAAGTGTAAGATCAGGGCAGCTAGGTGGCGAAGTGGATAGAGCTCCTGCCTTGGAGTCAGAAGGACCTGAGTTCAAATGTGAACTCAGACACATACACTCACTAGCTGTGTGACTCTGGGCAAGTCACTTATCCCCAATTGCCTCCAAAATAAAACAAAACAAAACTCAATATATGTCAAGTGTAAGATCCCTGACTTTCCTGGGAAGGGAAAAGGACAGGTCCTCAGGCTCTCTTTCAAGATGAATCATCATCATTGTGGGCCAAAAGGTAAATAATCATATAAGAAGAGTACATACATGGCACAGATGGACACAGGTTATGCAAAACTTTCTCCAGTAACATTCAGTAGCCTAGGAGGAAGAGTAGAAAAATCAAATCAGAAATTTGCCAGGGTTGAAGATTAAAAAGTCAATGGCATCAGATGGGAGAGGAGTGTATGGCAATTTTAGTTCTGTGACTTAGGGTGGTTAGCGGTTCATTAAAGTTCATCGACAGCAATGGAGTCAAGACTGGGCATAGAAGCAAGTTAAGATGAAGTCAATTTAAAGTGGGTCAAATTGCCAGAGGGCCTTTGATGAGGAAAAAAAAAAATAAAGTTTTACAAATTGATCCAACAATTAACTGTACAAATTTGTACTTCAGATGAAAAGGGGTGGGGGGGAGGCAGGAGGGAGGAGAGAGAAAGAGTCTTGTCTTAAGAGCAGTTCTCGTGAAAAAGACAAGGGACAAAAAGACAAGTTCAATATTAGTCAACAGTATGGTCTATCTTAAAAGCTAATTCATTCTTAAGCAGTATTCAGGGAAGTAGATGGTCATAAGATCACAGACTTAAAACTGTAAGGAATGTTTGAAGTCATCTTCTGAAACAACTGAGAAGTTATAGCTTGCCTCCAGGTCACACAGGAAGTATAATGGAACCAGGATTTAAACCCAGGTCCTCTGACTTCAAATCCAGGACTCTTTTCATTGTGCCACAATGTCCTAGTGAAGAGATTTGAAATTGTGTCATGAGGAATGATTGATAGACTTGGGGATGTTTAGCTTGGAGAAGATGAGTGTGGGAGATGGTAGGGAGAGTTCTGTTAATAGGAGGTGACAGCCCTATTGTCCTCTGCCATAGTCAGACTACATCTGTGTTTAACATTGAATTCAGGTCTGGGTACTACATTTAAAGAGGAATTTTAACCAATGTAAACTCCTTGAAGGCAAAAACTCCCATTTTTGTAACATTTAGTAGGTGCTTAATGAATGTTTGTTGCCTGATTATCAAAGGAGCATGTTAAAGTGGAAATTCCCAGGTTCTATCAGCACCTGATCCCTGGTATCTGCTCCATTTCCTATCACCATCCAACGTCAGACCCTTTCGTTGGAATAATGCTTCACAGGGGCAGCTAGGTGACAGTGGATAGATCATTGGCACTGGAATCAGGAGGCTCTGAGTTCAAATCCAGCCTCTGATACTTACTAGTTGTGTGACCCTGGGGAAGTTACTTAACCCTGATTACCCAAAAAGAAGAATACTTTATGGATTTTTAATCTTGTCAACATGGGTACTGTACTTTCTGACCAGGATGCAACTCCCATACTCCCATAGCTTGGAAAACGGTCTTCAGGAACTGCGTGTGGCTGAAAAAAATCCATCAGCTTCTGCCTAATCTATTAAGGAACTTGAATGAGTCCTGGGACTACAGACATACCATCAAAAGTCTTTCTTCTTTAGTTCCAGAGCTTGTCGTCTTCTGCTGCAAGAACCTGGGATAACCTTCAAACTATAATGAGGCATTGAAGAATGATTTTAGTGGCAGTCACAGAATCCTGTGAAAAGTATGCTCCATGTAAGGTGTGTCTGCCACCATGGGTTGTGTAAATGCAGCTCAAAGGGTTACATGTAGGATCCTCCATAACTCCAGAGCTAAAAGGGGCTTCAGAGACTCCTGCTGTAGTCCAGCTCCTTTTTATAGACGAAGACATTGAAGCCCAGTCACTTGTCCGAGTTTATACAGGTGGTAAGCATCAGGCATACTTATAAATTACAGATTAATTTTTAATAATTATATAATGTGTTATTACAAAGCAAATGTTAATAAATT
The DNA here is from genome assembly GCF_900497805.2 of Vombatus ursinus. Classification (NCBI taxonomy): domain Eukaryota; kingdom Metazoa; phylum Chordata; class Mammalia; order Diprotodontia; family Vombatidae; genus Vombatus; species Vombatus ursinus. The sequence continues at coordinate 4,200,961 of NW_020950547.1, read as the reverse complement.
ATATATTAATAAAAGTTGTAATTCAAGGAAGTTTCAATATCTCCACTGCCCCACTCTTTAGAAATGATACGGCTGGTAAATGGCCACTGCCTCCCTCTCTTCTCCCCTCCACCTTCCCAGTCTTTCCATTACCTCCAACCACCACCAGATGGCACGTAGGCAGTAGGGATGCCAAGGAGAGGCAGGAAGATGAGGTGTTTATGTACCAGATGTCTGCATTGCAGCTTCTGGGCTTGGGTACTTCTTAGCTCCAGCTGGGGGAGGGGACTTGAGGGATTCAGGCTCTCTGTCCCCTTTACCCATCACGGTGAGAGCCTACTTGTTCCGATGCTCAGATATGAAGGGTGAGGGAACCTCCAGAAGTCAACTTATCCTGCAGATACAGTCAGTCTGGGCTAGTGAGTGAATGAGTGAGTGAGTGTGTGTGTGTGTGTGTGTGTGTGTTGGGGGTGGGGGATTGCCTCTTTGTTGAGAGCTCTTTGAGGAATAGTATATCCCTGGCCTCCCCCTTTATTCCAATGCTCACTAGCCCTTACCTTGAGAGCTTCTTCCCTCCTTGCAACAAAGCTGTTTGTTTTTGGAATGGAGCCATCAGTTACATGCAGCTCTCCCACGACTCTCTATCCTGCCCTTTCCTCCTGCTCCAACCTCACTCCTCCTTGGGGGTGTGGAGGGATGGATGACAAGACATAGGAAGATGGAAACAGTCTGAGTCTTTAGCAGATTTTGCAGACTATGTAAAGCTCCCAGATGCAACCAGCCCCAGGGAGTCAGAAAAAAAAAGGGAAATAGGAACCCCAGATTAGAGAATTGAGGTTAGGCTATTGGGCGGGGACAGGTTCTGAGCAGCTCTGATGAAACACTGCCAGGGGCTCAGAGTAGATGAGTAGATGTCAGATAAAATCCACACCTCGAAGAGCCAAATAAACTAACTGCCAGAATGGTGCGTCTTCTCTACCACCCAACTCTACTTCTGCACCAAAAGAGGAAGGGAGGAAGGGCTCAGACACAGGGCTGTGCCTGATACTCCCTGGCATTACCATCTCATAATGAAACTGGTGCTACAAAGACCTGTGATTTCCTTGGTGTGGGTTCGATCTCCACAGAAAGTTTCTAAACTAAATATCACTTGGTAGATGGTTTTCAAGGATTACTGTTAAAAAAAATTATCAGTCATTAGCCAACATGTTGATGAGCTACTCGAACTTAACTAGGCTGGCCTTCAGCCTACAGAATGAGGACTTTAGCTCTAATGCTTCAATTACCTATCCATGGTTCAATTGATGGGATAGTCTCTCCATCTGTGCAAATCAAAACCCATCCAGCATGTTTTCATCCAGTGCCCTTCTTGTCCCACAGATTCTCCATAAAGCATCTAAATTACTTTACATTTCATGGGTATCTGGGCAACATTTTTACTGTCCATCTGTCATTTCTCATCCTCACACCGTAGTCAGCCCACTTCCTTTTCTGATCTTCCTTTTCTTGAATGAAAACCTATTAGTCTAAATAACTGACATTTATAGAGTTTTCCAAAGTACCTACATTATCTCATTTGGGTCTCCAAACAACCCTGGGAGATTAGTACCTCAGGATTGCTGTGAAGCAAGTACTATGCTAAGTGCTATAAGTGATTAGCTTCATTTTACAAATGAGGAACCTGGGGGTCATTAAGGTTATACAATTTGTCCAGTGTTACCCAGCTAAGAATTTTCAGAGATGGGATGCAAACCCAGGTCTATCCTGACTTCAAGTCCAGAGGTCACACACAGAACCAGGCTCTCTCCACCATGCTTCTCACATACATGTCTGGTAGGCCTACCTGTCCACATTGGCATCTTTCATTTCTCAGTCCCCAAACAATCCTCAATTCTCAACACCAAAAAAACAAAAACAAAAACAAAAACAATTTTTTTTTTTCTGGGACCTGTGGTTTCACAGATGTAGGGAACTCTTGGTAAGGAAATTTTCTCTACCAATACAGATGGATAGCTTGTATTCATATTTGTTTTCATGTTGTCTCCCCTATTAGATTGTAAGCTCTTGAGAGCAGGGATTGTCTTTTGCCTCTTTTTGTATCCCTAGTACTTAGTGCAGTGAGTGGTACATCAAAGGTACTTTTTTTTTTTTTACATTGAAGGTATTTAACAAATGTTTATTAATTGATTGGTTCTTCAAGTTAGTATTAGAGAATTGCTGAAGGCACTTGAGTAGTTAATGATTTGTCCAGAGTCACTCAATTAGTACCTGTGAGAGCTGGGATTTGAATCCAGATTGTCTTGACTCAAAAGTGGTTCCCCTCCTCACCTGCCTCTCAACATCAGGAGAAACATCTTCATCACACCACCTCCTTTGGTCTACTTGAGTAATAACAGAACTTACCCATCCTATTCAATTTTTAGGTTCTTAGAAACTCTCTTTTTAAAAAAAAATTAATTTATTTTGATTTATCAACAATCACTTCCATAAGCTTTTGCATTTTAAATTTTTCTTCCTCTCCCTCCCTCCCTCCCTCTCTCCCTAAGATGGTACGAAATCTAATATAGGCTTTACATATACATTCCTATTAAACATAATTTCACATTAGTGATGTTGTAAGTAAAAATTAGAACCAATAGGAGGAACCACCAGAAAGAGGACACAAAACACAACAGAAGAGAAAAAAAAGAGTAAATAGTATGCTTCGATCTGCATTCAAACTCCATAGTTCTTTCTTTGGATGTGGATAGCATTTTCCATCATGAGGCCTTTGGAGACATCTTAGATTAGAAACTCTCTAAAGGAAGCTTTACAACATCTTTGAGTCACTTAACATGGTGTCTGTCGATGCCAGAACAAGATGTATTTGCATTGTAGGCGAGATTTGAAAAAGTTCACCCTCTTTATTTTGAATACAGTGCTTTAAAAAAAAAATTATGTACCATTGACAATGGAACTTTATGGCATTGAACTATAGGCATTTGTATCTAGTAATATAGATTTTTATTGATACCTTTTTGTTTTGTCACCTAGATTTCCCCCCTTAATCTTATCCATACTCTCTCCTAGAGAGCCAAAACAATTCTTTAAAAGAGGAAGAGAAAAAGATTAAGCAGAACTTGAAACATTGAAAAAATATGACATTATATGAAATGTTGTAAATTTATGAACTATTTTGGGAGGAAGCGTATTCTCATATCTCTTCTTTGGGGCCAAGCTTGTTATAATTTCGCAACATTCTCCTAAAAATACATTTTTGTGACTATTGTTCTTTCTATATACATTGTTGCAGCCATTGTGTGTATTGTTTTCTTGGCTCTGCTTATTTCACCTTTCATCAGTTAACAAGTCTTTTCAAGTTTCTCTTCATTTATCTTGTTCATTGTTTCTTATAGCACAGTAATAATCCATTATATAAATATATCACAATTTGTTTAGCCATTCCCCAACTACTGAACATCTACTTTGTTTCCAGTTATTTTCTACCAGGAAAACTGCTGCTATTAAGTATTTTGGAGCCTTTCTTTTTGTCAAAAGAGTTTTAGTCACTTTTTTCTTTTTTTTTCTTCTTTTTTGGCCCAATTGCTTTCCATAATCATTGTACCAATTCACAACTCCACCAATGAACCTATCTTCCCATAGCCCCTCCAACATTACTTATTCCCTTTTTTTTGCCATCTTTGACAATTTATTGGATGTGAGGTGAAACCTCAGAGTTATTTGGAATTGCATTTTTCTTATCATTGGTGATTTTGAGTATTCTTTCATATGGCTGCTAATAGCTTGTGATTCTTCTTTTGAGAATTCTTTGTTCATATCCTTTTGCTACTTCTCTATTGAGGAAGAGCTTTTAGAAATATAAGAATTTATAAAAAAAATTTTTTTTAATGTTTCCTATCGTGCCTTACCCTTAATTACACCAGAGTGCCTGGCACATAGTAGAAACCTAATAAATACTTGTTGATTGATTTGATTCATCGATATCTTTGCTGCCTACTCACTGTCAATGACAAAGATTTAACCAATTCATTTGCCTGTTGCAGTCGAGTCCATTTCTTTCCGAACTGCCAATGGCAGAGACAGAAAGGCCGTCTCTCTATAAAGCAACCCTTCAGAGATTTAAAAGACCATTTTCATGAACCGCCTTCTCCAGGCCCTCCATCATTTCTTCTTGGCCCTGATACTGTAGCTCTCCCAGATTTGGGATTAGAGATAATCTAGTCTAGTCCAACGTCCCAATCTGACAGTGGAAGTCACAGAGGTAGCAAATGACAATTTGCTAGATTGAAAAACGTTAGGAGTTGAACTGAGGGCAAACGGCTTCAAATTCAGTGCTGTCTTTCCAGTTCCTCACGCTGACATCCCCCCGGCGTTGATGGAAAACGAGGATGGTGGCAAAACCTTTCATTCCAGTCTTGATCTCAGAAAGACCCCCTGGAAGCAATGGGTTTCGGCACCCTTGGCTGCAGGATAGCGGAAGGTCAGTATCCCCAGCCTATCCCTCCCAACTTACCCATATTTGGGGATAATGGTGTTTCTAAACATCCACAAAACTTTAATTTAGCTCAGCCTAAAACAGAGCAATTGTAGGGAAGGGAAGCTCGTCATGGCGTCATACATCAGCCCCACCCATCCCACGTGGGGACGCCTCCTACTCCGGCCTCCCCTCTTTAAATTGTGCGCCACGCCTCCTCTTCTCCTTCAGACCAATCAGACTCTTCCCTCCCCCTATCTCCCGGAGCATCCCCTCCCAGTGTTTTTTAGCCCAATCAGAGAGGGCTCTGCCCCTCTGGATTCCACACCTCCCCTCCAGAGGGGCGGGGGTCTGGACATGTGGCTCCGCCCCAGTCTTGAGGCGTAGGCCAATGGGAGCTGGCCGAAAGGGGCGTGGTCTAAAGTAGCCGCCCCGCCCCCGGGGTTCTCGGTTTGCTTAGGGGATAGGGGCAGCCAGGCGGGGCAGCGCGGAGCTGGGCTCCAGTGCGGGCGGGCGTTGGCACCATGGAGCGGCCCGTTGGAAAGGGTCTTGGCCCCGTGGCCGGCCCCGCTGACCAAATCCCCGAGGAGCCAACCAAGCAGGACCCTAACCCAGCGGAGCCGCCGCCACCGCCGCCGCAACAGCAGCAGCAGCAACCCGGGGCAGCGGGCGAGGCGCTGGCCGTGCTGAGCTCCTTCGGGCGGAGGCTGCTAGTGCTGGTGCCCGTGTATCTGGCTGGGGCCCTGGGGCTCAGCGTGGGCTTCGTGCTCTTCGGCCTAGCCCTCTACCTGGGCTGGCGCCGGGTCCGCGGCGAGAAGGAACGGAGCTTGCGGGCTGCGCGGCAGCTACTGGACAACGAGGAAAAGCTCACCGCGCAGACCCTCTACCTGAGCCATCGCGAGCTGCCCGCTTGGGTGAGAGAGCCCTCCGCCCCCTACCTCCTGCAGTCCCTGGCCAGTCCCCCCGGGACCACCCCCGGCCGGACTTCTGGAGACTCCCCCCCATCGTACCCCACCCCTCCCTCCTCGAGCATCGCCATCCCCAGGAGAGCAACCCAGACTTCACTCCACCCCAACAGCCCTGCCTTCCTTAACTCTTGCGGGATCCGGATCTCCGGGAATCCGCCACCGCTCCCGCCAGGATTCTCTTCTCCTCCCTCCGTCCCCTTCCACTAGACACTGCCAAGGTTCCCTAGCCCCGAAGCTGTTAACTTCTCCCGTTTTCGCTCTCCGGAGCTCTGAACGCTACTCCTACCGTCCCCCACACACACACCTTGGCACCATATATCAGGCATGCCACCTTCCCCAGACTACAGACCACCTCCCACCACCACCACCGCCGTGGGTGCCACCTCATCTGCACTCTCTGTGTGGCTCCTTCTTCCCCTCCCCCACGGGTATCTCCGTCACCTTCCCCACTGACTCTGCTCCGAGGGATTTCCCTGTCCTTCCCTTCTCCCTCCTCCTCCCCCCATACTGGGACATTTTTACCTACTTTATTGTATGGTTCCCCCACCCCAACTCTGAGGTTACAAGGACCCAGCCCCTCGGACATCGGTCATGCTCCCCTCCCTCGTTCCTCCTCAGGCATCCCTAACTCCCTGGATGGACCCTTTTTTGTACCTCACTACCTAAGCATCAGGCCCCCAGTCTGGACTGCAGTAGTGGTTGTGGTTGGCTGCAGGACGGGGGGGTGGGGGGGGAGAGAAGGAGGGGAGAAAGAGAGAGAGAGAAAGGGAGAGGGGAGAGGGATATGTGCAGATGCTGCAGTGTCTGCTGTCCACACCCTTCCCCCACCTTCTGGCTTCAGCCCCACCCTGTTCTTCAGACCCTTCGTCTGGAAAGGTCTAGAGGTATAGGTGAGGTAGGGTGGGGACCCAGAAATACTCCTTTTCTCTGCAGTGAAGGGACAGACCGGATGTAGCAGAGCTGGCCAGGAGGAACATTAGCGGGAAACAGAGCCTGAGCCCAAAACCAAGCTTGGGCCCCTCCCTTTCACACCCCCAACAGAGTTGCCTTGTCTAGAAGGGAATCAAAGCTAGCGCAGACTGAGTGCAACCAGGCTCCTGAAAGAGTGTGGCTCTGCTCTGAGGCTGGCAGTTTTGAGTTGGAGTTCTGCCCTGGAGCCCTACCCTCTGAGCCGGGACTGGTAGCTCAGTTCCTTCTCCCCACCCCCTCCTTCCAGCCCTCTTTACCAGCTCCACTGTCTCTGCCACTCCCGCATCAGATTGTGGAAACTTCTCCTTACCCCTCCCCCAGGAAAAGGGGGGCCTCGGGCCAATTCCCTTGTTATGTTTAGTTTAACCAGTTAGCCTCCCCAGGTGCTTTAGGGTTGGGAAAATGTAAATTCTAGGTATCCTTCTCATTCTCGTCTAGAGTTATAAGGAATGCTGTCCAAAGCAAAGGATTTGTCCTCCTAAAGAATGTACCATCCCTCACCCTAGCAGCTGTGGCTGCTACCTCCCACGCAAAGGAACCATTAGAAAACAAAGGGACTCCTGTGCTGCCTGAGCTTTGACTTAGTACCCCTACAAGAAATCACTACTGCCCCTGCCCCAATCGTCTGCATCTCTAGAACTGTCCTCCAGGAGTCTTTAGTAGAAGTGAAACTACATGTTCCTCTGTACCCGCCCTACTCAATAGCAACAAAAAAATGTACACTGTTAGTGGGCATCCTAGCACACAGGCATATATAAGTACTTCCTGTCCCGTGATGATACCACACTCACAAGGCATAAACCACAGACAGACCAATTTCTTCTAATTCAGGCATTCTCAACCTGGGGGTCCACGAACTTGCAAGGGGAAACATTACATCTTTATTTCAATGTACTTGATTTACTTTGTAATCCTATGTACTTTGTACATTTAAAAGCATTCCGAGAAGAGTTTCATAGGCTTCACTAAGACTGCTGCCTGAGGGGCCCATGATACAGAAAAAGATTAAGAATCCCTGATCTCAGTGGTCCAAATGTATGTTCTTCCTTTCCACCAGGTCAGCTTCCCTGATGTGGAGAAGGTTGAATGGCTGAACAAGGTGAGTTTGCACATGGGTGGACAGATCCTCTCTGACCAGTTGCTGAGACTTTGATTCTCCAGCCAACCAGAAGGGGTACTGACCCCATCACTACCAGTCCAAACTTAGTCTTATCCCCAGAGTTTTCAGGGTGGAGGTGGCTTTTGGGGGAAGTGGATTCTTAGAGGGGAGCTAATTTTGTGAGGAAGAGATAAGGTGATCCTCCCCATGACAACTCCTCTGTCATCCCAAGATTGTGGCCCAAGCCTGGCCCTTCCTGGGCCAGTATATGGAGAAGCTCTTGGCAGAAACAGTGGCCCCAGCTGTTCGGGCATCCAATACTCACCTGCAGACTTTCACATTTACTCGTGTGGAGCTAGGTGAAAAGGTGAGGTGGATGGCACAGGTCATGGGGATAGGGGAGGGTCCAATGTGGGGGTCAGTGCACAGGGGACAGGTAGAACACTACCTTATACCAAATGCATATTGCCTTCCGTCTATTCCCTTCTCAGCCTTTACGTATCCTGGGGGTCAAGGTTCACACTGGTCAGAACAAACAGCAGATCCTGCTGGACCTAAATGTCAGGTACATTCTTCCCCATCACCCCACTCCATTTTATCTATCCCTGGTTTCTCTCTTCTCTTCCTAAACTCCCCTAGCCCTTTTTAAACTTAAATTCCTAATATTATTTGTTTTCTTCTGCTTCTTCCCTTCCCTCACCCACCAGCTATGTGGGTGATGTGCAGATTGATGTGGAAGTGAAGAAATATTTCTGCAAAGCTGGAGTCAAGGGTATGCAGGTGAGTTATAGGAATATCCTCTATATTAGGGTATCTTAGCTCAAAGTTGTGAGAGGTTGTGAGAAAGTAGAGGGCTGGGGTTGGGAAAGTCCTAGTTAAGTGTGTTGGGTAGAGGCAGGGGGTGTGGTTAGGCAAACCATGATTAGGAGACTCTGGCCTTCTCTCTCTGCTCCAGCTACATGGCATCCTAAGGGTGATCCTTGAACCACTTATGGGAGACCTTCCTATCGTTGGGGCTGTTTCCATGTTCTTCATCCGCCGTCCAGTAAGGAGAAATTGGAGGGAAAGGGGTAGGGGTGGGCAGTGAGAGGAGAAGGAGACCCAGGAGAAGGATGATAGCTATGGGGAGGTGATCAGCCCTAGGACCTTCTTTCCTGCAGTATGCATGGTAAAACTAGCTGAAGAAGATTCCAGGGAAACAACATCTAGGACAGAGGTGGGGAACCTGCAGCCTTGAGGCCATATGTGGCCCTCTAGGTCCTCAAGTGGGGCCCTTTGACTGAATCCAAACTTCACAGAATTTGTCCTCTAAAACTTGGGTTCTAAATGAATGGTCTGGTGACTGTGGTCTCAAGTCTGCAGGTTCCCCACCCCTGATAGGAGAAAGGGAATTGCCAGCGATAGGGTGAAGGGGTTGGGTTTCAGGGAAGGAAAGAGTTGAACAATCAACTCAAAGTTGTACCTTAAAATATGCTATTTGTCCTACTCTTTTCATTTCAGACGTTGGACATCAACTGGACAGGGATGACCAACCTGCTAGACATCCCAGGCCTTAGGTATGAATTAACAAGTATTTATTGAGTGCTCACAAAGTGCTCAGCACTGTTATTATGGAGCTATAGTATATGCAGAGAACCATACAAAGATCAGTACCTGCTCTCGAGGAGTTTACAATCTACTTAGAGGAGACAAAATAGCATAGGCTTTGTTGATACGATCCCAAAATTGTGGAAGTCACTGAAAGTCAGGATATAGAATCCTGTAGACAAAGAATCCCCCTCTTTCTTCAAGACTCAGTTCAAGTACCACCTTCTACTGGGCCTCATTTCCTCATCTTTAAAATGAGGGCATTCGGACTAGATGGCTCCTTTAAGGTCCATTCCAGCTCTAAATGAATGGTCTGGTGACTGTGGAGGTCCCTGAACATCAGAATAAATTTAGACATTAACCTATTGATAGGAGAGCCATGTAGGAATCTAAACAAAGGAGTGACATGATGAAAGAGCTTCAGGGAAAAAAAAAAAGAGCTTCAGGAAGATTAATCTGAACAGGTTGGATAAAGGAGACCATTAACTAATTGCAAGAGTTTAAGTGTGAGACTTCCCTCCTCCCAGAAATGTGAGGGACTACAGATGTGGAATACCGTATATGCCGTCAGAAGAGATTTTGTTGATCTGTTCTTCTTATAAATGTGTGTATGGGAGGATCATATATTGAGAGATGATTGTGATGTCAAAAAAGACATCAATAAAATACTACGATAGCCTAAATGGGAGCTGATAAGGGCTTAGAGTGAGAAGGGAGGGGTGGATTTAGGAGGGAAGAATGCAGGGGTCTCCCTGATGGAATATGAGGATTAAAATCATTTGTTCTCATTGCTTTCATCACAGCAATCCTGTAAGGTAGCTAGAGTGGTATTATTTCCCTTTTACACGTCAAGAAACCAGGGCTTAGAAAGATGAATTGTCTTGCCAGTAGACGCACCCCCACAGCCAGTGTCAGACCCCAGGCTTGTGCCCTGACTCTGTGCCCCGCTGTCTTCCCTCCATCATTGTGGTATCATTAAAGAACCACGATGATTAAAATATCCTTTTTGTTTGTCTTTTTACACTTTTTTTTTTTTTTTGGTGAAGGCAATTGGGGTTAAGCGACTTGCCCAGAGTCACACAGCTTGTTTGTCTTTTTAAAAAAAATTTTCCCCATTGATAAATTTTGTTTTTTTAACTTCCATATACAACAGGAGTTCTTAGCTTAGGATCTATGAACTTATTTTTCATTATTAATATTTTGATAACATTAATTTTCAATGTAATTGTTTTCCTTTGTAATCCTATATATTTCATTTTATGCATTTAAAAACATGATTCCAAGAAGGGATTGGCAGGCTTTCCTAGACTGCCAAAGGGGCTCCAAGACACAAAAAGGTTAAGAATCCCTCTGGATCTATGCATATAAGCATTTATATGTGTGTGTGTGTGTGTGTGTGTGTGACCGTACATACACATAGATATATGTATGTATATAATATACACATGTAATATAATTCACGTGTATGTGTATTATATATACATGTAATAATAATATACATGTATGTATATAATATATGTGTATGTATATAATATACATGTGTACATCTATATCTATATAGATATGGATAAATAAATGGAAAGATTATATATATATACATTATTATATGTCTACAGATATAAGCATTAAAGTGTACCATCTTTGATTCTTGTTCATATAAGAAAAATCCTTAGCAAATACTGTCCCCATTCCGATCAGTCGCCATGTTTTGTCCATTCTACCTCCATAAGACATTTTGAGGCAGTCTCCTTCTCTCCTAGGCCAGGCCTTGATTCTCCTTTTGTTCCGGCTCTTTGTTGTAATAAATAGCATTCTCAGGGGTCTGCCTGGTTCCACTTTCATTCAGCTTTAATGCATCTCTACTCAGCTGCCAAAGTCATCTTTCTAAGACAAGGTCTGACCTTGAAAACCGATAGAGTTGAGCTTCTGTCTGGTTTCAGGTGATTGTCCTGTTACTGACCAGTGTTATCAATGCAGACTGTGAGCATTCACTTTAACAAGGAGTACCAACATTCATTCATTCAGCTAACTACTCTGTGCCCAGCACAGTGTTAGGCTCTGGGTATTCAAAAAGGAGCTCGCTTCTACCAGGGGGAAAACAGGGATACAATAACAACTGGAAGGATCAGGAAAGATGTCTTGTAAAAAGTGACATTTGAGCAGAGCCTGGAAAGGAGGCAGGGGCTCCAAGGCGTGGAAGTGAGAGCATTAGACTGTCACGGATGGGGAGCAGCAAGGAAGCCAGTCTGGCTGGACCAGGGTGGGAATACCTATTGTGTGTAAGAGGATGGTCTGTGTAATCATCCTGGGAAGCTAGATTGATGTCAGATTGTGAAGAACATTATGTGGCAGATGGAGGAGTTTGTGTTTTACTATAAAGACAATAGGGGGTCATTGGAGTTTATTGATCACAGGAGTGACATTGTCAGACCGATGCTGGAAACATCCATTAGGCAGCCGTATGAAGGATGGATTGGAGCGGATGAAAGAAGACCAAGGAAGAGTTTATTGCAACAAATCAGGAGAGAGGAAACAAAAACCTGAATGGGAGTGGTGGTGTGAGTGAAGAGGAGATAGATTCAAGATTGGGGCATTTTCTATTGTTGAGGCTCAGGGGCAGGGCCCTGGAAGTCAGAGATTGAGGAAGAGGGAAGGGCCCAGGATGATTCTAGGCTGGATCATTGGCCATCATGTTTACTGTTTGTTTTGTTGCTGTTTGAGAGAGAACCAGCCTTAAAGCAAGGAAGACCTGAGTTCAAATCCTTCCTCTGACTCACACCACCTGGTGGGGCTGCTTGCCCAGTTTACCTTTTCAGTCTCTAGGTAGCTGTCTCAGAGTGTAAGTTGCAGAGAAAGGCTTGACCTGCATTGGGAGTTCCCTCACCTGAGAGTTTCTTTTACCAGTGAAATCACAGGTCTGTCCCTATCCCTCTTCCTAGCCTTAATTTGACTAAAATTTCTAGGCTGAGGGACTGAGGTGAAAGGTGATTTCATACATGGACAGAAATGGAGAAGTAAGAAGGAGGATCAATTTTGGGGGGAAGGGAGAACATTTAATTTAGTTTTAGATACATTAAGTTCAAAGTAACATTCAAGTGAAAATATCTACCTGTCATTTGGAGGTCTGAAACCTAGAATGCACTCCCTCTTCACCTGCTTCTTAGAATCCTTCAAAATTTATCTCAGAAGCCACTTTCTTCATAAGGTCTTTCCTTGTTCTCCACTCACTCCCACCCTCTCCAGGGGTGGGGGAGCCTTTGGCCTGGAGGCCACATGTGGCCCTCTAGGTCCTCAAGTGAGGCCCTTGAAGTTTGGATTCTGTCAAAAGGCCGAACTTGGGGACCTAGAAAGCCACATGTGGCCTTGAGGCCGCATGTTCCCCACCCCTATTAGTGCCTTCCCCTGAATTAACTTACATGTATACATGTTGTCTTCTCCCTGTATGTAGAGTACTGGGGGTGCAGGGGTGGAGGAAAAGCAGACAGAGACAGCTTTTTTAAATTGTTAGAAAAAATCTATATCCCCATCACCTTGCACTTTAATGCTTGTTGATTGATTAAATATTGAGAGATTTCAGGGCCAGAGATGGAATCAGGGTCATTGATATAGACCAAGGATTCTTAAGCCTTTTTGGACACAACCTGGTGAAATCTATGGACCCCTTTTCAGAATAATATAAATAAAATATATTGGATTACAAAGGAAACCGGTTATATTGGAATATAGTTATCAACATTAAAAAGAAGAACAAATTCGTAGACCCGAAGTTAAATACCTCTAAATATCATCAAGGCAAAAATTGAGATCATAAGAGTAGGGTGACTGGATTGCTTCAAGGGAGAGAGAAGAGAAGGTTTGGAACAGAACCTTGGAAAAAAACCTGTAGTTAGGGAGCTAGAGGAGGAGAGGAACCAGTAAAGGAGTGTCCTGTCCATGCAAGATGTGACTCGAGAAAACAAGGTGAGGGCCAAGAGATGTAACTGTGAGGAGGTGCCTTATGACCCGGGAAGAGTTCCATTTCAAATATGTTTCTTTAAGAGATCAGAGAGAAAACCCTAGGAGAAGCATGGGGTTCAGGAGGACGGGTTTGGGCCAAAAGCTTCCTTTCCTCTCCAGGTGAGGGGCGATGCTGCCGGGGGGGGGGGGGGGGGGGGGGGGGGGGGGGGGGATGCCAGAGAGCGGGAAGGAGACCAAGACAGGTGCTGTGCCCATCTCTCCTCTCTGTTCCTTCCTCAGCTCTCTGTCTGACACAGTGATTATGGACTCTATTGCTGCTTTCCTCGTCCTGCCTAACCGTCTATTGGTGCCTCTTGTGCCAGACTTGCAGGATGTGGCCCAACTCCGTTCTCCACTGCCTCGGGTATGTTCCTTCCCTTCCCTACCCACACCCCCTGCCCCGGGGGGATCCTGTCTCCAGAAGGCTCTCCTGTGAGCCCTGAGACACTTCATCTTAGACCCTCCTCTCCCTTGCAGGGTATTGTACGGATTCACCTGCTTGCTGCCCGGGCACTGAGCTCCAAGGATACCTATGTGCCAGGTTTGATAAAAGGCAAATCAGACCCATACGCCATAGTGCGTGTGGGGACCCAGGTGTTCTGCAGCCGTGTCATTAACGAAGACCTAAACCCTCAGTGGGGAGAGACCTATGAGGTAGGAAGGCTGGGGAAGTGGGTCCGGGGTTAGAGGGATGAGGAGAACCTGGAAAATTGGCGTGGTGGTCGTAGAAGAAAAGCTCGGGAGGAAAGCTTAGTTAGGGGGTAGTTTGAGAAGGTCCCTGGCCACTCAGAAAACACCTGCTGAAGACAATGCTCCCCTCTTCCCCTCCTCAGGTGATGGTACATGAAGTCCCAGGACAGGAGATAGAAGTAGAAGTATTTGACAAGGATCCCGACAAAGATGACTTTCTGGGCAGGTGAGACCATGGCGGAGTCCCCAGTGGACTCTTGAAACGGATGTCCTGGGCTCAGTGGCATTCATTGCTTCCCTTCCTGCCTCGTTCCCATGCCAAACCTATCACATCTTCCCAGGGGCAAAGGAAAGGGACTTGGGGGGTGGGGTTTGCTAACTTTCCCAAATAATAATGGCATTTCCCCCCTCCTCCCCTCCCTCCTTCAGACTGAAGCTGGACTTGGGGAAGGTGTTAGAGGCTCAAGTGTTGGATAACGTGAGTGAGGAGGGCTATGTGGGAAGCATTGGGGTTGTGGGTCTCATCCAATGAGCTTTGGAAGATAAAAACAAATGGTTGGTTAATTTAAGGAGGTGAATGTCTGGGCATCTGACCCCATCCCCTCCTCAGCATCTCCTACGTCTCCTCTGACCCCTAGTGGTTCCCCTTACAAGGAGGACAGGGCCAAGTCCACCTACGGCTGGAGTGGCTGTCATTGTTACCAGATGCTAACAAGCTAGAACAGGTAATGGCTGGAAGTAGGGGATGGGTGCCTGAAAGGGAAGGAGCTTGTAGCTAAGAGATTTGAATTCTACTGTTGCAATTTTTCCTCCTAGGTACTGCAATGGAATAGAGGTGTTTCTTCCCGACCAGAACCCCCCTCAGCTGCCATCTTGGTTGTCTACTTGGACAGAGCCCAGGATCTGCCTGTGAGTTTGGTGATTGATTGGGGTAGGCAGGAGACCTGGAGCTATAACAGATGTTGTGTGTGGCAGGAGAGAGATGGGGTAAAGATTCTAGCACTGACTTTTTCCTGTTCCCAATAGTTCAGCCAAGGGAAAGACTGCTGGTTATATAGAGTCTTTTGCTCTGTCCCTAGCTAGTTCTAACCTGCTTGTGCTAGAAGCTGTTCTTTCAGCATAGAAAGGGAGGGGAGCTAGGACATACATCACTGAGATTTCCTGTACCCCACCCCCAGACTAACTCCCTTACCCCCTCCTCCCTCCTGATTGAAAAAAAAAAAAAAGGAAAGGCAGCTCTCTGGTCTTTGCTTTTCCTCCTCCCCAGCTGAAGAAAGGGAACAAGGAACCCAACCCAATGGTGCAGCTGTCCGTGCAAGATGTGACTCGAGAAAGCAAGGTGAGGACCAAGAGGAGGTGCCTTATGACCCAGGAAGAGTTCCATTTCAAACATGTTTCTTTAAAAAAAAAAAGGATTTTATTAATTTTTTTTTCTAAAAAGGGGAAGTAGACTCCATCCTATTTAATCACCTTTATAACCAGTAACCTCTGCTGCAGTCAAGCCAGTCTCTTTGAAGAATTATTTTTAAAAAGAGGGAAAGAAATATTCAGCAAAACTGATCATTTATAAAAATCTGTCATTCTATGCAATTTTCCATACCTGTGGACGGCCCCATCCCCACCCCAATCTCTGAAAGGTGTGTGTAGGGGTGTGGGTGGGGGCAGGGCAGCAGCATCTTCTCCAAGTTCCTCTTTGGGGCCAAGCTTGCTCTTTGCCATTTCAAATCCTCTTCTAAACTGCTTCCTGGTGGCAGGTACAGGGACCTTTGGGTGAAGACTAATGTAAACACTCCCTCCTACCCCTCCCCTCCCAGGCTACCTATAACACCAACTCCCCAGTGTGGGAAGAAGCCTTCCGATTCTTCCTGCAGGACCCGAGAAGCCAGGAGCTGGACGTGCAGGTGAGACTGCAGCCCTCCCTCCTGGAAGGAGAGTTACCAAGGGCTTGCTCTGGGCACTATGGGAAATTCAAAGGAAAGTGAGGCCCTGGCCTTCGGGTAGCCGGAAAATGAGAAAGATGAGCCATGTCCACAAATAACTCTGCTGAAAAATAGCGAGTGTACTGGAGAGATACAGACAAGATACTATGAAAGGTCATACCACTCACACCCTTAGTCTCCATATTATTTTTTATTCATAGCAGGGTCTTTCTTGGGCTTGCTTAATGGCTTTTTCTTCATTTAAATTTCCTTGTGTGGATTTCTAGCAGTTTTCTTGTTAGCATTTCTCTCTCTCTCTCTCTTTTTTGAGGATTGTGAAGAAACTCTCCCTTAAATAAATTGGGTATTTGAGTGCCCATAGCACTTCTCAGCAACAAATTAGATGCCTTGGGGAAATACAAGGAAAATTGGAGACCACAAGCTTTAACCTCAGGAAGCTTAGCTTTAGGCAGATAAAACAATTTAAGGACAATGAAGTGGTAAACTGTAGGGCTTAGACTTTATTTTTTTTTTGTTTTTTTGTTTTTGTTTTTTTTGGGGGGGGGTTAGGCAATTGGGGTTAAGTGACTTGCCCAGGGTTACACAGCTAGTAAGTGTCAAGTGTTTGGTCTGAGGCCAGATTTGAACTCAGGTCCTCCTGACTTCAGGGCGAGTGCTCTATCCACTGCACCACCTAGCTGCCCCAGGGCTTAGACTTTAAAGAGCTACAGGAGGTCAAAGGAGGAAGGGGAAGGGTGATGTGTGGTCCCCTCAGGCTTCCTGCAGGAGAGGGTGCTGGAACTGGGCTCTGAAAGCAGGATAGGATTTGGAGAGGCAGAGAAGGAGGAGATGCCATGGAGATGGCAATGAGTTAGGTGGTGTGGTCAACCTCAAATAGAAAGGGATCTCAGCCTGCTGCTGCCTGTTGACTTAGAAAACCACAAATTATCGTTATCTAGGTTGTATGGTATTTTTATTTGTTAAATATTTCCCAATTATACATTAGATTTTCTATTATTATATAAAATATATAATATTTTGATATGGTGTTATATTTTGATCTGGTTAGGGATGCACTTGGAAGTCCAGAAAGCCAGACCACTCAGAGAATGATAGAGAGAAATAAGGGTGATTAAGTAGAGTGGGACCAGAGTATGATCTCACTTCATCTCTTCCTAATTTTTTTCTTATTCTGGGGCTCCTCCCTTGGTATTTCCCCACAGGTGAAGGATGACTCCAGGGCCTTGACTCTAGGAGCACTGACCCTGCCCCTGGCCCGTCTGCTCGCTGCTCCTGACCTCACCTTAGATCAGTGGTTCCAGCTTGCTAGTTCTGGCCCGACCTCCCGACTCTACATGAAACTGGTTCTGAGGGTACGGAGGCGTGGGAGGGTTGGACCTGGGGGTGGGGGGAGTGGTTTGCTGCTTAATGAATGCTTGTCTGATGGGTGGGAGTGGGACTCTGAGACCACCACCCCCTGCTGGCTGAGTTGACGTTGTAACATCATCATCCTTTGCAGATTCTGTACTTGGACACATCGGACCTGTACTTCCCCACCACGCCAAGCTCTTCTGGTCTCCTGGATATGGCCAGTGAGAGCATCCAGATGGGCAGCAGTGTTGACATCCCACCCCGACCAAGCCATTGTACTCCAGATGGCCACTTTGGCACTGAGGTGAGTGAGAATCCTGATCAGGGACCAGGTGGTGATGCTGGGTCATGAATGAATCATAGATTTCAAGTCAGGAGATATCTTAGTGGAATCCCATCATGGACTCTAACCCTTGCATTTTACAGATGAGACTTGCCTATTAGGTTAAGTGACTTAATTATTAATTCTTTTTTGGGGGGGGGAGACAATTAGGGAATGACTTGCCCAAGGTCACACAGCTAAGATTGGAATTCAGATCCTCCCAACTCCAGGGTGTGTGCTCTATCCACTGGACCACCTGCCTAGGCTATTAAGTCTTTTTTTTTTTTTTTTTGGCTAGGAAATGGGTTTTTGCCCAGGATCACACAGCTAGTAAGTGTCAAGTGTCTGATACCAGATTTAAACTTAGGTCCTCCTGACTCCAGAGTTGGTACTCTATCCACTGCACCACCTAGCTGCCCCCTATTAAGTCTTCAAGGTGGGATTTGAACCCAGGACCTCCTGATTCTGATGTACTAGATTCCATTTGTGTAGCTGTCCTGACATTTGTTCATGGGCTCATTTGCCCTTCCTAAACGGCCCAGAGCTTTTGCAGGACTAGCTGTGGGGTACATCTGTTTCTTTCCCTGCAGAGCGTGCTCCGAATCCACGTATTGGAAGCCCGGGATTTGATTGCCAAAGACAGATTCCTGGGAGGGCTGGTGAAAGGCAAGTCAGATCCCTACGTCAAGCTGCGAGTGGCTGGGAAAAGCTTCCGGAGCCGGGTGGTCCGTGAGGAGCTCAACCCACGCTGGAATGAGGTCTTCGAGGTCAGGATTCCAGATGCTCAAATCCCAGACCCGCCCGCTTCTCGTTCCCACCCTCCAACTCCAAGGAAATATTCAGAATCAAGGGGTGAGGGCGTTTTCACTCAGTCCTTTGGGTTCTCTCCCCATAGGTGATTGTCACGGCGATTCCCGGGCAGGAGTTGGAGATGGATGTCTTTGACAAGGACCTAGACAAGGATGACTTCTTGGGCAGGTGAAGGGATGGCTGGAGAGCCGGGGTGGGGGGGTGCCCGGTGGTCAAGTTAGCCCTGCCTCTGAGGTTAAAAAAGACCTGGAGCTCTGCTCTACCTGTCTCTTCCTCCTGTCTCTCTCCAGATGTAAAGTCAGTCTCACCAGGGTCCTCAGCAGTGGTTTCATCGACGAGGTGAGCTCTGTCAATCAGTAAATATTTATTAAGCTCCTACTACGTGCCAGGCACTATGCTAAGTGCTGGGATTGCAAAAAGAGGCAGAAGACAGTCCCAATCCTCCAGGAACTCGCACTGTAATGGGGAGATAACATGCAAACAGGTATATGCGAAGCAAGACAGACGCAGGGTAAATAGGAAGTAATTAACAGAGGGGAGGCACTGGGATGAAGAGGTATTAGGGAAGGCTTCCTATAGAAGGTGGCTTTTTGGTCAGGACTTAAAGGAGGCCAGAGAAATTAGTAGGTGGAGCCTGGAGGGGAGAGTGTTTCAGGCATGGGGGACAGCCAGAGAGAATGCCCCAAGGAGTGTCTCGTTCCTGGAAAAGCCAGGAGGCCAAGTGTCACTGGAATGAAGAGTACATCTTGGGGAGTGAAGCAAAGCAGCTACTGGGCTCAGTGGATAGAGGACGGGCCCTGGAGTCAGGAGGACCTGAGTTCAAATCTAGCTTCAGACATTTACTAGCTGTATGACCCTGGGCAAGTCATTTAACCCCAATTGCACCCCCCCCAAAAAAAAGAAGCTGAAGAAGAGAACTGGAAAGGTAGGAAGGGGCCAAGTTACGGAGGGCTTTGAATGCCAGAGAGTTTTGTATTTGAGCCTAGGGGTAATAGGGAGCCGCCGGAGTTTATTGAGTAAGGGAGTGACATGATCCCACCTGAGCTTTAGGAAAATAATTTTAGTGGCTAAATGGAGATTAGAGACTTGAAGCAGGCCATTGCAGCAGTCCAGGTGGGAGGTGATGAGGGCCTACACTAGAAGGGTGGCAGTGTCAGAGGAGGGAAGGGGGGGTGCATTTGAGAGATGCCGCAAAGGTGAAATCGACAGGTTTTGGCAGCAGTTTGGTTATGGGCAGGGCTGAGAGATAGTCAGGAATCCAGGATGGCTCCTAGGTTGTGAGCCTGAGGGATGGGAGGTTGGTGTTGTTGCCCTCTACTGTAATAAGGAAGGAGGAGGCGGGGAGGGTTTAGGGGGAAAGATCATAAGTTCCATTTTGGACATAGTGAATTTAAGATATCTACTGGACAGCCAATTCAGAATGTCTGAAAAGCAGTTGGAGATGTGAGACTGGAGGTCAACAGAGAGATGGTAGACTGGAGAATCATCAGCATACGGATGCTAATTGAATTCGTGGGAGCTGATGAGATCACCAAGTGAATAACATTGAGGGAGAAGAGAAGAGGGCCCAGGACCTAACCCTGTGGACCACCTCTGATAAGAGGGCATGACCTGGATGAGGATCTAGCAAAGGAGATGTGGAAGGAGTGGTCAGATAGGTAGGAGGAGAACCAGGGGAAAAGGGTGTCCCAAAAACCTAGAAAGAAGAGAGTATGAAGGAGGAGAAAAGGCAATTGGATTTGGCAACCGGGAGATTAGTGACTTTGGACATAAGAATTTCAGGAGAATAAGGTCAGAAGCTGGATTGAAATGGGTCAAGAAGAGAATGAGAGGAGAGAAAATGGAGGCCCCCATTGCAGATGTGGGGATGGCCTTTTCAGGAGTTTAGCTACAAAGGGCAAAAGAGATATAGGAGGAGAAGTAGTGGGCATGGGAAGATCCAAGGAGTATTTCTGATTCCTGTTAGTGCAAACTATAGCTCTCCCAGAGCCCTAACTCCTGCCTCATTTCCCAGTGGCTGCCCCTGGAGGACGTGCCATCAGGCCGCCTGCACCTGCGCCTGGAACGGCTGACCCCCCGGCCCACTGCCACAGAGCTGGAGGAGGTAAACAAAGAGCCGGGACAGGGGGAGGGCCTCACCCAAGGAAGATTGCCCGGGTTCCATTCTTCAGGACCAAGGCTTTCTCAACCGCTTTCCCCTCCCAGGTGCTGCAGGTGAATAGTCTCATCCAAACACAGAAGAGCGCAGAGCTGGCAGCTGCCCTCCTCTCCGTGTACCTAGAGCGGGCTGAAGACCTTCCGGTGAGAGATGCCCCTCCCTCCCTTCCTGGCCCCAGCCTTCCACACTCCTCAGCTCCGAAGCCACAAGGTGTTGGTGGAGTGCTGGGCCTGTGAGCCACGGTGGCTTCCTCTGAGGTGGGACAGGGCTGGGGAGGTCTGTCCTTCTGACTTAATGCCCTGTTTCCCTCCCAGCTCCGTAAGGGCACCAAGCCCCCTAGCCCATATGCCAGCCTCACTGTAGGGGACGCCTCTTACAAGACCAAGGTAATGGGCTGCGGTGAAGGGGTGAAGGGCACATGAGTCTTTCTCCCTACTGATGAAGATCCCATTGTCTCCTCCAGACTTGCCCTCAAACTCCAGCCCCGATATGGGATGAGAGTTTCTCCTTCCTCATCAGAAAGCCAAACATTGAGAGCTTGGAACTTCAGGTACTATTCCCTCTTCTTAGTTCTCTGACTCCCTCTCTTTGCTCCCAAAAGGGAGGGAGTTGCCGGGGGATTGGGGAAGAAGCCATCACCACCTCTAGTTTCTACCAACTCTTTCAATCCAGAAAGTCAGAGGTGACTCACCCATCACACCTTCCTGTGTCTAGCGTCCAACTCCATGACCTTTACTCCCTGGCTCTCTAGGTACGGGGAGAAGGGACCGGGACCCTGGGCTCAGTCTCCTTGCAGCTCTCCGAGCTCCTCGTTGCTGACCAGTTGTGCCTGGATCAGTGGTTTCCACTCAGCAATGGGCAGGGGCAGGTGCTACTCAGAGCACAGCTTGGGGTAAGTACCTGGTTTTTTTGGTTTTGTTTTTTGTTTTTTTGGAGGGCAGGGAATAAGAAAGGGAGCCAGGAAGTAGGAAAGATGAACTGGAAAATACAGCGAGATCAGGGTAGCCCAGCTGGGAAGGAATGGCTTGGCTGTCCAGCCTAGCTAACAACTTTCTGCTCCCCACCCCAGATTCTTGTGTCCCAGCACTCAGGGGTGGAAGCTCATAGTCACAGTCCTTCTCCCCTGAGTGAGGAGACAGAGCCATGGGGGATGCCGCCTCTCGTCACCTCCTCAGCCCCTGAACTCCGACAACGCCTGCCACACAGTGAGAGGTACGGGGTTGAAACCCCAGATGGGGGTGTGTGTTTAGGGGAGTGGTATGAAGGTGGGGTCCTGGCCCCTTTCTTTCCTCCCATGGATCTCGTTCTCTCTCCATATCTCAACACAGCCCATCTGAAGCCCCAGCTGGGCCTCTAGGCCAAGTGAAGCTGACTGTTTGGTATTACAGCGAGGAGCGCAAGCTGGTCAGCATTGTCCACAGCTGTCGGTGAGCCCCCAGTCCTCCCACCCCCCACTTTCATGCTCTGGGCTTCCCTGCCACCTCTCCTCAAGTCTCTTCCTTTTACCCTCTTTCATGTAGGGGCTTGCGGCAAAGTAGCCGGGATCTCCCTGACCCCTATGTGTCGCTGCTATTGCTACCGGACAAGAACCGGGGCTCCAAGAGAAAGACCTCCCAAAAGAAGAGAACTCTGAACCCTGAATTCAGCGAGAGGTTAGAAGGCATTGTGCTGGGATGCTGGCAGATGCGGGATGAAGGAGGGACCCTGCTGTCTCTACTGATTCCTTCCCCCACTTTTGTCCCTGCTCAGGTTTGAGTGGGAATTGCCCCTGGATGAAGCCCTCCGACGGAAGCTGGATGTCTCTGTGAAGTCCAATACCTCCTTTATGTCAAGGGATCGTGAACTGCTGGGGAAGGTGAGACAGCTGGGGTGGGCTAGGCAGGGGGAGGAGCATATAGGGAATGCCTTAGAGGTCCCAGGGTCCCTGGGTCCCCTGTCACCAAAAGAGGGGAGAGTGGTAAAGGATCCTGTCCCCCAACAGGTGCAGCTTGACCTATCAGAGATGGATCTGTCCCAGGGTGCTGCTCAGTGGTAAGTCTGGGTGTGAGTGGCTTCATGTGGTATTAGCCAGCAACCTAGTTTACCTCCAGATATGTGGTGGCTTATGAACCCAGGTAGAGAGACAGACTATGACTTCTCCTTGGATGGGAAATCTTGGTTGGATGAAGTTTAGAGAACCTTATAGTTGAGCTGGAAAATATGTCTGTAAGGATACAACATCCCACTACAGGGAAGTGGGAAAAGTGGTGAAGTCAGAAGATGGGGTTCACGTCTCCAACTCTCGCACCTTTGCTAGTTCTATGACCCTAAGAAAATCACTCTCTCAGAGCCCTTTTCCTTATTTGTAAAAGGGGGACCCTTCTAACACTCGGGTTCTGTGATTCTCAGACACTATTTACACTATCTACTTCATGGCCTCATTTTTCTTTAAAGCATGAATGATATAATTACAAATAAAGAAAAAAATAGGTAGGGATAGCTAGGTGGCACAGTGGATAGTGCACTGACTCTGGAGTTAGGAGGACCTGAGTTAAAATCTAGACTCAAACACTTACTAGTTGTGTGACCTTGGGCAAGTCACTTAACCCCCAATTGCCTCAAAAAAACAATAGGACTGATATCAAAGCTCAGAAAATAAAAATCCACCATCTAGTCTGTCACCTGTAGCACCATTCAGAGAAGGGATTTATGCTCCCCCTCAGAGAGAGTGGAAGCTGCTTATGAGATTGCGTATCCCTAACACCCAGCATACAGTAGGAGATTAATAAAGTAAACCCAAAGTGCTGTACCAATGTGGATAGTTGCTGCCATTATCCTTGGGAACACAGAAACTCATCCCTTTCCTTGCTCTTTCAGGTATGACCTCGGGGAGGACAAGGATAGGAACAGCTCCTAGGAGCCAGGAGCTCCCCAAGCCAAGACTGTACCCCTGATCCTTGCCTGACTCACTGCATCACCACCTCAATGTGAAGAGCCTAAAGCTGGGGGCTGAGGCTGAGCCCCCAAGACCCTTCCCCATTTTCCCCCATTAGGCCCAGGCTGAGGGCCATTGCCTGACCAAAGAGAAGGACCACACTTTTCTCCCCGACACCTCCCCCTCTGCACGGCCTGCCCTCCTTTTGGGCTCTTGGGGCAGGTGCTTGAGCTGGCTGCTCCCTGCCCCACCCCCCCACCCAACCCCACCCCTGCCCTGCCATGCACTGTTGTCCCTCTCCACGTCCACCTCCTTCCCTCCCCAGGGACCTCTGTACCTGTGCCTGGCCATTGGCAACACAAGCCAAGGCATTAGCTTATGCCAAATTCTGCTTTTTTTAAAAAGACCTCTGTTTTTATTTAGCCGGCTTGTCGCTCCCTTCCCTGCACTTGGTGGGGAGGGGGTGGGGAGGCAGCAGGCCTGCGAGTCCTGATCGGCTCCCCCCTAGGACTGTTGCATGTGGGGGCCTGACACCGCCTGGCCCTCTTTGTCCTCCCACCGTCCGGCCTTTTGGGGTGCTGGGGCCAATCCCTTTGTGACGGCTGAGGAATCGGGGACGCTTGGAGTCTGCCCAAGTCCCTGAGCGTCAATCTTGAGGCCTCTAGCAGGTGAGGTACCCACTGAGGGCCTCGCTGGTCTTGCCGTCCACACTCTGGTGTTTTGTTTTTGTTAAAGTGCCTGAGCTATTGACTCAACGACCAGATCGGCTTCTGGTCCTTTTTTTGTTTGCATCAACTCTGCTTGTCTACTGTATCTTATATTAAATACCAATAATATCATACATGGCATGGGCCTTTTTCTTAAGGGCAAGGGTGGGGATAGTGAGGCCTGTTTCCTCAGTGATGTACGGGGAGGGAAATGGAATTAGAAAGCCCAAGCCAGCACAGCAAAAGCAATTTCTGAATTTAAATGAATAACATACATCTCTTCTCCCCATTCCTAGTATCAAAACTCCTTTTTTTTTTTTAGTGTATGGTAAGTTCTGGATCAAACCAGTTTCAAAGCACCTAGTCTAAGCGGGACCCGATTGGAAGGATCTTAGATTTAAAGCTTGCAGGAACCTAAATTGGACCTAGTCTGGTCCAACCCTCTCATTTCACAGATGATAAAACTAAGTCTCTGGGAAATTAGTGACTTGTCCAAGGTCATATAGAGTCAGGGTTCCAGCCCAGGTCTTCTAACTCCCAATCCACATGACCCTCTAATGCTGCAGACCCTCTATAGCACTGGATGCAGACACCTGGGTGAACCAGCAGCTGCTACAGCTGATAACCCTCCACAACTTATTATTCCCTTGTCTTGAATGTGTCCAGGGCAGGGATTCCAAGTTAAGCCTGCCTCCCTGTTAACCAGCGCATCTCGGCCATGTTCATTTTTTTTCTTTTAGGCAATTGGGGTTAAGTGACTTGCCCAGGGTCACATAGCTAGTAAGTGTCAAGTGTTTGGTCTGAGGCCGGATTTGAACTCAGGTACTCCTGACTTCAGGGCTGGTGCTCTATCCACTGCACCACCTAGCTGCCCCATGGCCATGTTCAGAAAGGCAACTTGATTAAGCCATTCTCTGAAACTTGGCCCAAACTTGCCTCTCCTGGGGATTTCTTTCTAAAATTCATGGTTAGAACAGCTCTTTTGTATGTGAGCTCAGAGGAGGAAGAGATATGATCAAAACATCAGGAAAAACATGCTGGGCCTCTGGCCTGGAGACCCTTTGAAGCCGACTTCAGAGAAGACATTATGGGTTCTGTCCAAATGGGCTTTGGTACCAAGTGTCAGAAGCCCGAGAGTGTGCTCCAGGCACCATTGGCCTGACTCATAATGTCATTGTTTACATTCTTAGCAACGGACTAGCGTTCTTTCCTGGAGGGATGAATTCTGGGAGAGCAGAGCTTCCCTGGCTGGGGGAAATGTAACAACTACCACCAGGCTTGTTTCAAGCGGCTGTGAGAACAGGGGCTGTGGTCCAGGGAGAAGCAGCACTGGCTTTGCAGTCCAAGGATGCGGGTTCAAGTCTCACTTCTGTTGCTTACTGTGAACCTGGGCAAGTTGATGGGCCTCAGTTTCCCTCTCTCTAAGGCAAAGTGATTAGACTAGTGGCCTCCATGTTCCAACCTCTAGATCTGTGACTCTCTCCTATGAGAACATAAGCCTTGTTCAACAGAAAGACCTCCCAATACTGTTTAGCTTGAAAAGTGTTCACTGTTTTGTTTCCTCTTTCTGGTGGTTCTAATTCTTACTTACAACATCATTAGTGTGAAAATGTTTAATGGGAATGTATATGTATAGCCTATATCAGATTGCGCGTTATCTTCGGGAGGGAGGGAGAGAAAAATTTAAAACTCAAAAGCTTATGGAAGTGATTGTTGATAAATCAAAATTAATTAATTAATTTTAAAAAAGCATTCACTGTTCCAACCCCGCCCAATGCCCATCCTACCGCATTGATTTCCTTCTTCATAATGCAGAGACTCAACATACTTAACCATAGTACCAGAAAAATATACACACACATATGTGTATGTGTACATACACATTTGTATAGCTACTATACACGTGTGTACATGCGTGCATGTAGTATATTTATTTTACATATGAATGCCAAATTTATATTACCTATATGTGTATGTATCATATAGTATACTATGCTATATATACTATGTATATATTATGTATGTAAAGTATATATACCATATACACTGTTGTTGTTATTTGTCCTTCATTCCCAAAGAGGACCAATGACATCAACAGGGTGATGTCTTGACTTGCAAATAAATCGGATTTAAGTGAGGCAGAGCTGCGCAGTCATCAGCCTCACTCTCTCCTCCAGAGTCATTGGAATCCAGTGGCAAGACATAGGTCAGGACGACTGGTGATGGCCCCACCATATGTGTGTGTGTGTGTGTGTGTATGTATGTGTGCGTGAGTGTGTGTATATATGTGTGTGTATGTATGTATATATCTGTGTGTGAGTGTGTGTATGTATATATATGTGAGTGTATGTGTGTGTATACACACAACCTGTATATACTATATATACCATATAATATATATACATAATATATACCATGTATATACACACATACCATATATTTAGATATACATATATACTGTCTCTCTCTATGTATCTTATACACCAAAATAGCAGTCAGAGGCACTTATCAGATAATAATAATGACATTAAATAATTTATAATGCTTCTCCAAAAGACTCACGATGGAAAATGCTATCCACAACCAGAGAAAGAATTTAGGAGTCTGAATGCAGATGGAAGCATATTATTTGCTTCCTTTTCTTTTGTTGTTTTGTTTCTTCTTTCTCATGATTCCTCCCATTAATTCTAATTCTTCTTTACAACATGATTAACATGAAAATATGCTTAATATGAATGTAAAAAGGAGAGCCTATATCAGATTGCACACTGTATTGGGGAGGGGGACGGTGAAGGAGGGGGAGAAAATTTAAAACTCAAAATCTTATGGAAGTGAATGTTGAAAACTAAAAAGAAATTAATTATTTAAAAAAATAATTTATAACAAAACTTTGTTTTTGTAAAACAAAAATGTTTTATATATATTATCTCATTTGAGATTCACAACAACCCTGTGAGAGAGATGCTATTAACATCCTCATTTTACAGATGAGAAAATAGAAATAGAGGTTAAGTGACTTGCCCAAGATTACACAGCTAGTCTGAGGTCAGATTTTTTTTTTTTTACATTTTACATTTAATTGTTTTTTACATTAAATTTTTTTTTTCTCCTCACATATAAACAAAACATTTTTAACATTTGTTTTTCTGCAGCCAGATATTGACCCCAGGTCTTTTTAACTTCAGTCCCAATGTTCTACCCAGTTCACCACCTAGCTCTCGTGTTTGATTTTTTTTTTAATCACTGGGCATTGCACCCAAGGCTTACTTGTTAAAAATTATTTTATTTTATTATTTTGTTGATGCCTTTTGCTTTTATATGTTACATCCATTCCTGACCATACCCTTCTCCCATCCGCTACTCAGTGCACCCTTGTGACATGTATGAAATAAAGAGGAAAAAAACAATTCAAAACTAGTCAACATATTGACCAGTATCCACACCCATACTCCCCCACTTCTGCAGTGAAGGGAGGGAGATGTATTTTTCTTACTCTTCTCTGGGGCTCAGGCCTGGTCTGGAGAGGTGAACTAACTCAGTCATTTTAAGTTTATAGCATTCAGATGCAGTTTTGTTGTTAACAAATAACAAAACGGTTATTTCCATTTTCATCTTTGTGGTGCTTCAGTTTGTTTTCCTGATTTTGCTGATTTCCTTCTGCATCTGTTCTCATAGGCCTTCCCATATTTCTCCATAATCATAATTTTCATTGTTTCTCACAGCACTATAATATCTATATATCACAATTTGTCTAATCCTTTCCCAGTCAATGGGCGTCTGCTTTATTGCTTTGCTATCACAAAAAGTGTGGCTATGACTATTTGGCTGTATGTGAGAGCAGTCTTCCAGTCCTTGACATCTCTGTGGATATAGAAGGCTGATTTTTCTGGCTGGCTTCAGATTAGCCAAGAATCTTGGCATCTTTGAGGTCAGAACCTTTGTTCATCACTTCAGCCAAAAAACCCTCTAGAAGTCAACTAACTTGGCACAAAATCTCCCCTCTCTGCATATTCCTCTACTTCAACATTTCCCAACCTTTTCCAGGCACATACCTGTGAACCTGCCAGGATTGACCAAGGGAAAATTATTCACTCTCCCTGCGCCCCACCCTGAATCCATTCATCCACCATCAGTGTAGCCAAAGGAACCCAAAAAGGAAGAAGGGAGGAAAGGAAGGAAGGAAAGAAGGAAGAGAGGAAGGGAGGGAGGAAGAAAGGGAGGGAGGGAGGAAGGATGGAAGGAAGGAAGAAAGGAAGGGAGGGAGAGAGGAAGAAAGGAAGGAAGGGAGGGAGGAAGGATGGAAGTAAGGAAGTAAGGAGGGGAGGGAGGGAGGGAGGAAGGAAGACAGGGAGGGAGGGAAGAAGGAAGGGAGGCAGGGAGGGAGAAAGGAAGGAAGGGAGGGAGGGAGGGAGGGGGAGGGAAGACAGAAGAAAATAACCATTTATTAAGCACCTACAATGTGCCAAGCATTGTGCTAAGCACGTGACAAATAAATATTATCTCATTTAATTCTTACAACAACCCTAGGAGGTAGCTGCTGTTATTATCCCCATTTTACAATTGAGGAAACTGAGGCAGAGATCAAGTGACCTGTTCAGGGTCACACAGCTAGTAAGTGTCTGAGGCTGGATTTGAACTCTCATATTTCTTCTTTTTTTTTTCAATGTAAATAGTATTTTATTTTTTCCAATTACATGTAAAGACAATTTGCAACATTCATTTTTTACAGGATTTTGAGTTCCAAATTTTTCTCTCTCCCTCCCTCCTCCCCAAGACAGCAAGTAATTTGATACAGGTTATACATGTGCAAACATGTAAGATATATTTCCACATTAGTTATGTTGTGAAAGAAAAAATAGAACAAAAGGAAAAAAATCATAAATAAAAAACAACGAAAGTGAAAACAGTATGCTTCGATCTGCATTCAGACTCCACAGTTCTTTCTCGGGATGTGGATAGCATTTTCCATCTTCAATCTTTTGGAATTGTCTTGGATCATTGTATTGCTAAGAAGAGCTAAGTCTATCATAGTTGATCATTGCACAATGTTGCTATGACTGTGTACAATGTTCTCCTGGCTCTGTTCACTTCACTCAGCATTAGTTCATTTAAGTCTTTCCAGGTTTTTCTGAACTCTTCCTGCTCATTAGTCCTTATAGCACAAAACTCCTGTATTTCTGACTCCAGGCCCAGCACTCTCTGAACTGCACCTCCCAGAGTTTTCTAGAGTGACTATCTCTAAAAAAAGTCACTATATGATCACGTACTTATTAACACAAAAAAAATGGAACAATACAAAAGGGGGAGAAAAAGTGTCAACTACTGACAGAGACCCCACAATATTAGGCTGTTTTTTTTTTAACTTTAGCATTTGAATTGTTAACCATCAGCAGCACTCCTAGCCAACAGAGATCTCTCAGAGAAAGGCAGTGGGTTTTTTTTTAATTTATTTATTTTTAATTTTCAACATTCACTTCCACAAAATTTTGAGTTCCAAATTTTCTCCCCATCTCGTCCCTCCCCCCACCCCAAGATGGCATGCATTCTGAGTACTCCTCCTAATTTGCCCTCCCTTCTATCTCTCCCCCCCTTCTCTTATCCCCTTCCCCTTCAATTTTCCTGTAGGGCAGGATAGATTTCTATACCCTATTGCCTGTATATCTTATTTCCCAGTTGCATGTGAAAATAATTTTTTTTAACTTTTGTTTTTAAAATTTTGGGTTGAAAGGCAGTGGTTTTGCACAAGATTTTTTCCTCTGATGTTTACAAATGCTTGAGACACAAATTTCCCAATGCCTTGAGTTGTTTTCCATTTTTAGCTAGCTTAGATTTTCTCCATTTTTCACAAGAAGAAATTGCTGGGAATTGTAGGGTAATCCAGAGGCCCATTCAACATTTCCCTGATGAGCTATTCAAATATAGGTCTCCTCAAGGAAATTTGGACCCCCCAAGTGAAATCAAAGTGACATGGTGTCTCACTGTAGTTATAGTTGGTTCATACCACCATACTGTTGCAGATAGGGTAAAGCAATAGTTATTAACATTTAAGGGTGAGCATGTTCTGTTACAACTGTTATCAAAACAAAACAAAACAAAACAAAAAACCAAACCAGAGGGCCCAAGGTCACCAGGGCTGGGAATGATGCCTCCCCACTTGTTAATGCCAGGTCATATCATTTGTGGTTCAGAATTCATATGAGAATGTGTGTTGATCCACTAGAAAGAATTATGCATATTCACATGTCCCCAAGGATGAAACTGCAGCCTGTTGGCTGAAACAATGTGTTGCAGTGAACGGAAATCTTGTTTGTTTAGTTAAAAAATACTTTACAAAGTGAGCAGAGCCAAGAAAACAAGACACATAATGTCTACAACAATGTAAGTGGAAAGAACAATCACACACAAAAATCAGACAAAAATGTTGCAAAATTACAAAGAATAAGCATGGTCCCAAAGAAGAGATATGAAAAGATACACCCACTCCATTCCTTAGCAGGCTTGGGAAATCCCCCAATGTGGAATGCTGCATCTACTTTCAGACGTTTTCAATATATTAATCTGTTTTGCTGATGTTTCCCCTCTTGTTCTTTTTATTTTCCTTTAAAATTTTACTTTTTTTCCTATGGAATAATGCTCTGGGAGGGGGAGGGAGAAGGATACTGGAAGAAATTCTAATGAGGTAAAAACAAAAGATATCAATAAAAATCTATTTAGAAAAAGAAAAAAATACTTTACAAAAAGGGAGCTGGCAGTTTGGGTCATCTTTTACCAAATGTGTTGCATGACTTAACGTCCATACTCTAGGGCAAGCAATGTAGGGGTTGATTGGGTGGGTGAGGGGGGCTCTGGGGAAAAACTCTCCATCGCTAATGCTTCATGTTCTCCAGTGGTCATTTGTCCTATAGCCTTCCACCATGTGGCACATCCAAGATAGCTCCAGTAGCTGCCATTTTTGTCTTATGAACTACACATTTCCAAGTGGGCTGAGGGCACATCATCATAGAATCTTAGACTTAGAGAAGGAAGGATTCTTAGGAGTAATCTAGTCCATTGTCCCCAATTTACAGATGAAGAATCTGAGGGCCAGATTGTGACTTAATTAAGTCACACAGATAACAAGTAGAAGAAACAGGATTGGAATCCAGGTCCTTTGTCTTAAAAACCAGCCCTCTTTGCACTGAGCTATGCTGCCTTCCAGGAGTATAATACTTCGGCTGCCAAGTTCACTGTCTTCCACTAGTCCAATGTTTCTGTTGCCAAACTGAATGTACTTCAGCATTTCCAGTTTCCCAATACTGTTGTTGTTGTTTTTAATCACAGTCTCATCTTTACCAGCATTAATTGGCATAATTATGGCTGTCTGAAACTGTGTTAAAGATAAAAACAATTACGAACAAATGACAAAATCAAATTCACAATCTTCCTTTTTAGACTGGTTAACAGCCTATGGCTATGGGAGCTTTCGCCTCACCATGAATGTCATGTCTAAGGATCATAGCATTAGAGATGAAGAATGCCTTAAAAAAATATCTGGTCCACGGGGCAGCTAGGTGGTGCAGTGGATAGAGCACCGGCCCTGGATTCAGGAAGACCTGCGTTCAAATCCGACCTCAGACACATAACACTTAACTAGCTGTGTGACCCTGAGCAAGTCACTTAACCCCCATTGCCCAATGAAAAAAAAAAAGTAAAAAAAAAAAACATCTGGACCAATCCCAGCATTTTACAAATGAGGAAACTAAGACCCAGAGAGGTGATTTACCCCAAGGACTGGTGGATAATAAATGGAACATGTAGGATTGAAACTTAGGTCCTCTGACTCAAACCCAGCACTAGGCCCTACAGCATGTGTTATGAGCTCAGTGACCTTTTCATGCACCTTTCAGGAGCGGAAAAGTCTGCCTCCAATCCTTGAGAGTGTACTGAAGCCCCCTCCCCAACCCATGCCCTTACCACACTGTTATACCCTGGAGCAGGGGTGAGGAATCTGTGGCCCTCTAGGTCCTCAAATGCAGCCCTTTGGCTGAATTCAGAGGGCCACACTTGAAGACCTAGAGGGCCACAGAGGCACTCCACAGGACCAGGCCTGCGTATTTAGAAAGGGTGTGCTGCAGTTTTACATTTGCTGCAAGAGTAATTGAATGTGTCACTCGGATCAAGTGAAGTTGCATTACGCCTTTGTCTGATTCAGTCTCCATTATTACAGCAATGGAAATATGGAAGGATATAAAATTTAAAAATTAACTGAAGTGTATATAATCTCCGTTTTCATAGTTAATTTTTCAGTTACTTTTATATTTTCTGTATGGATGTCACCTGAAGACTAGCCTAGCTAAGGTTGGAGAGGTTTATCATGGCATCTCTTGAAGTTTAGCTACTAAGTCATAGAAGGGTGGTTATCTCCAAACGGCAGAGGAAGCGCTCATACCGACGAAATTACAGATCTTTCAGAGAATCCAAACAGCCATTCAGGCACGTGGTCCCCTCCTGGTAGGTGACTTCCTGCTGAGAAAAGCGCAAGGGGGCATCCAGTCTGATAAGAGGGCTGTTGTGGACAAGATGGTGGCTAAAGGAGACAGAATCATTGACAACAAACGGCTGTTCTTCAGCTTTCTGCATTCTCTTGCCCTTCACGGGTTAGCCGGTTGTCTTGACTTCTGTCTTGTCTTTTTGACTTCCATGACTCTGGTGGAGAAAGTGAGGCTGATGACTTTGCATAGCTCTGCCTCACTTAAATCCAGTTCACAAGCAAGTCAAGATACTACCCTCATGATGTCATTGGTCCTCTTAGAGAATGAAGGACCAAGAACAACAAAATGAAGGTATACCCCCATAAGCAAAACCCAGTATATGAAAATCTAGATTTAGGGGCAGCTAGGTGGTGAAGTGGATAGTTCACGGGCCCTGAAGTGAGGAGGACCTGAGTTCAAATCTAGCTTCAGACCAAAACACTTGACACTAGCTCGCTGTGTGACCCTGGGCAAGTCACTTAACCCCAATTGCCTAAAAAAAAAATCTAGATTTACAAAATAAGTCAACAATGAGGCAAATTCTTTGTTTCCCTCCCTTGTGCCATCTCCCTTCCCTCAGGCATTTTAAATGCTTTGAATTTCAAAAATCTGATTTTACATCTTTTTAGGCACACATGTTATAGAAAATAAAATATACCTGAAGTATAAAATCTTAAAAATTATTTTATTT
This sequence comes from Vombatus ursinus, assembly GCF_900497805.2. Lineage (NCBI taxonomy): Eukaryota > Metazoa > Chordata > Mammalia > Diprotodontia > Vombatidae > Vombatus > Vombatus ursinus. The sequence continues at coordinate 4,167,797 of NW_020950547.1, read as the reverse complement.
TATTTCCAGTACTTATTTATTTAGATGTTTAAACTCTCACACTAGATTTTATAAGCTGGTGAACATTGGCAAATTATTTCTCCCACACATTCCCAAGACAGTATAAATACATGATTAAACTAATACATATCATCATTTTATCAATTACATAATAAAACAAATGATTGAGTATCCAAGTATTAAGTTACATAGCACCAAAGGTACAGAAAATATTCGAGGTCTGCTCAGTTCATAGCAGGAATCCAATTTTTTCCCCAGGGGAGGGCAGAGCGAAGAATGGGGAAATAAGGAGAAAAATCACTTTCAACAAAAGCAAGAGTTGGTAAACAATTTTCAATAGGTACAGTAAAAGAAATTATAAGATTTTCAGAAATATTATGATTAAGAATTGCTTTAGCTACAGTAACAAAGCATCTCTGCCAAAAATATTTACTAAAGAGCATATTCTATACTTTCTACACAAGACAAAGGCAACACTTTACTAGAAATATTTACTATCCCCCTCCCATCCTTTTTAGGACCTTCCTGTCAAGCTGTACCCCATTAGTGCCAACATTAAGTTAATTGTAAGACTTACTGTCTGGAGGCATTAAAGACTTTGTACTTCTGCACAATGTGTAGATTTTTACTTGTATTTTCTTTTTTTTTTTAATATATTAAACATTTATTAATTTATTTATTTTTAGTTTTCAACATTCACTTCCAGAAGATTTTCAGTTCCAAATTTTCTCCCCTTCTCACCCCTCCCCCCACCCCAAGACAGTGTGCATTCTGAATACTTCTTCCCCTAACCTGCCCTCTTTTCTATCACTCCCCCCGCCCCTTCTCTTATCCCCTTCCCCTTCTATTTTCCTGTAGGGCAGGTTAGATTTCTATACCCCATTGCCTATATATCTTATTTCCCAGTTGCATGTGAAAACAATTTTTAACATTTGTTTTTAAAATTTGGGGTTCCAAATTTTTTCCCTTCCTCCCTTCCCACTATCCTCATTGAGAAGGCAAGCAACTCAATACAGGTTATACATGTGTTTACTTGTATTTTCAACCAGAGAATTGTGATCTTTTTTTAAAATGCAGGTCTTGTTAATGACACAAAATGAGACAAAGTTTATAGAAAGACATTAAAGTATTACTGTAATAAGTGTATCACTGTATATAAAGTATCACTGTACGACAGTAAAGTCCAACAAAATGATTGATTGTGCAAATCTTGATATTGTAGTGTGACTGTGGGAAATAGTAAACATACAATGAGCCGGCAATTACCACATAGGCCCTGTCTGTAATAGCGAAATGATTGAAAGAGGAAGAAGCGTGCAGGGTTCAGGTTAACGTCTGTACCAACCAGGATGTTAACTCTATAAGATACTGAAAATATGTAAGCATTGTGCCGGGTGTTGGGCACCTAAGCTCTCTAAATTTCCTATTTGCTGCTAAGACACTGGTATTGGGAAATGGATTAGAAGAAGATTTATAAATCAATGCTGCATGATTTCAGGAAAGTTCAATTGATACAAATGATAAACAAGTTCCAAAAGCTGAACCCTAAACTTTTACTGAATGTCTGAACAGGTTGTTAGTAACTCAAAGAAAAAAGTTGCATTTCTGCCAAGCTCATAACCAAAAAAACTTTTAAAATATTCTTATGGAAGCTTCATTAGACTTATTCACAAAACCTGTATGTTGGCTCTTTTGTGTAGAATTTGCCCCAGGTCTCTTCTCCAATTTCTGCTTCCAAGGCAATAATATAGGCGGCTCTGGACTGATTCTCTTACCACCCCTTACACACACACACACACACACACACACAAATTCCCTCTCTCTCTCTCTGTCTCTCTCTCTCTCCCTACACACACTCTCTCACCACCCCACTACTCACACACACAAAGGAAAAACCCTGGACTTTCCCACATGGCCAAATAATCCCATCAACTGGCCTTTCATTGTGGCTAAGCCCAATAACCCAATTCTCTGTTACCCTTGACCTAGCCTAGCCCTCCATTGTCTTACCTCTCTATGGCCCCTGGCCACTTCCCACCCTCAATCTCGGCTCCGTTCTCCCTTGGCCAAGTGGTCCGGGTACCTCACAGTCAGCCCATCCCCTACCCCCAACTACTTGGCCACTCCTAGATTTCTTCCACAGTCTTTCTATATATAAGGTCCATCTTTCTATATATAAGGTCCATTAAGGTGCTCAGATTCTTGAAATCTAGCCACTGCTCAGATTCTTATAATCTAATATTCAGTAATATTCAGATTCCTTAAGAGTCTGGCCAATATGGCAGGTATTCTAATAAACCTTGTCTTTGGCTGAAAAAGGTTTGGGTCGAATTCTTTCAGGCAGGACCCACATGTTGTGATTTTGGAGTCCCAGCACCCATAAACCTCAACATCACCACCCCCTCACACACATAACACACACACACACACACACACACACACACTCTCCCTCTCCCTCTCCCACTCTCACCATCCCCTTCTCACACTCTCCCACTGCTCCCCTACATACACACATATATACCCATACACACATACTTTCTCTCTCTCTTCCTCTCTCTCACCACCCGCTACAACCCTCTCTCACCAACCTACTACACACACATACACATTCTCCCTTTCTCTCTCTTACCACCCCACTACACACACACACACACACTTTCTCTCTCTTTCACCACCCTCTACACACCCTCTCTCACCATCCTACTACACACACACACACACATTCTCCCTCTTTCTCTCTTACCACCCCACTACACACACACACACACACACACACACACACACACACACACACACACACCCAGGGTCCTAGGGGCACATACCCCTGAGGTGAAGTGGCGACCTTCTAATGCTACTTGATGCAAGGTCCCATTACCCATTTGGTGTATTTCGAGTTTAAGTCCCAATAAAATAACAATAACAATAATAATAATAACTTCTCAAGATGTGGGAGACAGGTTGAGCTTTGAGGGGATATTATGAATTATAAAAACAGTAAGAGGGGACATGGCTTAGAGGATAGAGAACCAGTCCTGGAATCAGGAAGACCCAGATTCAAGTTCTGCCTCCAGTCACATACTGGCAGTGAGACTCTGGGCAATTTGCCTATTTCTTAATGCCGCAGGGAACTTTCTCAGAAAATACATTTCAGAGCAGATACAGATCTGCACTGGTAGGAATTTCCTCTCCCAGAATTCTCAAAACAGTGAAATCAAAGGTTCTGTCCAAAATGAAATTGTGGTAGTTTGTTGAACTTTAAGGTTTGCAAAGTGGGGAGTGGAAGGTTTGAAGAAATTATTTCATCTAACATAACAACTCTGCCAGGGTAGGAGCTATTGTTATCCTCATCTTACAGATGAGGAAAGTGAGAGCCAGGATCATTCAGCTAATTGGAGAGGGTAGTGTGCGCGCTCGCGTGTGTGTATGTGTGTGTGTGTGTGTGTGTGTGTGTGTGTGTGTGTTTTGTTTGCCCATGAAGGTCACATGTGTCCACATGGGTCTGTCTAGATGTAGCTTACAGGAAGGCATAAACAGGGACCCCTAGAGTCTCCTCCATTCATCCTTTTCCAAGACAGACTTTGATCCCTTCCAGAAAGGGAAACAGGAGGTTGGGGCCAGAGACTGACCACCCTGTCCTCCTCAGACAGTGAAGTGTCTGGCTAGAATTATATCTATCCCCTTAAATACTGTTGAGTCAAGTTTCAGTTGTGTCTGACTCTTCATGACTCCATTGGGGTTTTCTTGGCAAGGATACGGGAGTGGTTTACCATTTCCTTCTCCAGCTCATTTTACAGAGGAGGATCTGAGGCAAACAGGGTCAAGTGACTTGCCCAGGGTCTCACAGCTAGTATGTGTCTGGATTGGAACTCAGGAAGAGGAATCTTCCTGACTCTGGGACCGGCACTCTATCCGCTTCACCGCTTAATTGCCCTGTTGTTAGCCTAGAGGAATTAATTTTTAGGTTCAAGATGAGCTTTACTCCTTAATGGAGAAAGAGTTTCCCAAGCTATATATCTAAGGCTTGATTTCCTTCTTACAAAATGCCAGTTCCACAAAAAATACATGTAGTGAATAGCAAATGAACCCATTTAACTAAACATAACCAACAGAAATCAGAAAAAGTATACGTAGAAGAATATGTACCAGACAGTATACAGAGGAATGAACTCTCCCATTGGGAATGAGATATCCCAGTTTAACCAAGAAAGAGAGTTCCAGATCATCTTCAAGGGGAAATTCCCTAAAGTTGCTAGTAAAGAAAATTGTGGACAGGGACATAATCAAGGTGCTGGCTCCTCAACATTTTCACCTTTTCCCAAAGTCTTTATTTCCCTTCAGGGACCTCCAAAGGGTCTGGGTGTGTGTCTTCTCTTTTGAAGCTGGAAACTAGAAGACCAGGATCTCTCTTCTCCCAGGCACTGACCCATTCTACTTCTCACTCAGGTGTGGAACATCGAGTTATCAATCTCCACCAATGAGGAGAGTCTTATGCAAATGAGCTTTGAGCCTGGGTTCCCTAAGTAAGAATCTGAGGTAGGATTCAAATTGGTCTTCCTGACTTAAAGCTCAGCATGCTATAGGCTACAGGAGGGGACTGTGGTCTAGACAAATCACTTGTCCAAGAGCTAGAAATGTAGGGATTCAAACCCAGGTCCTCTGATTCCAAGTATTTTGCCCTTTTCACTATGCCACCCATACCGCTTCTCAAGATGGAGAAGAGTTTAGTGAGGCTGGGGGACATGGAAGGAAGGATTTGAGACTCCTATCCTTTCTTATAGAGCTGTGTGACCATGTCATATCACCTAATCTCAGTGACCTCAGATGGGCTCAGAGGTCCCTTCCAGCTCTAAATCTATGATCATAAAAAGATCCTATGACTAGATGATCTCAAAGTCCTTTCCAGCTCTGAATCCTATGACTAAGCTTCATTCTGAAGCTGTAGCAACCTCTATCCTGGAACACTGCTTTTGGGTGGGGGTTGGAGCTGACTTTACTGGCCAACCTGGAAAGTCTTTCCTGAAATCTAACTTCCTTCCCTTCAGCAATAGTTTCAGTCTTTTCCCTCTCAAAGGCTTCTCTCACCTCCAACCTAAGCAGGAGCCCTGCTGGGTTTTGGGTGAGACCAGGGAAGTAAGGTAGTGATACCCCTTGGAAATCAAGACCCCTGGGGAGCCAACAGCGCTAAAAGTTTAAGGCAGTGGTATCTCAAGGGTGTGGAAGACAACTCATTGGGCTGTGGGAAGAAAATACTAGAACTTAGGAGAGCAGCTCAGCTGTGCCATGAGCTTATAGGTCCTGCTGACTTTGGGAACTCTCCTTCCCCCTTTTTCCAAGGAGGGTGTAGTCAGATACCTGTATTCCTGAGTAAGCAGGCTGGTAGGAAGACAGTTTTTCCCCACCTGGAGGCAAGCCTAGTATAGTCTTTGCAAGAAAATCAGCCAGGGTCCTCCCCCCACCTACAAGCAGGTTCTGTCCATCTCTGTCCTCGCTTCCTAGCCCTGGCTATAGCAGTAGCTGTGGGTACCTCATATGTCTCTTAACCCAGGATCTGCACTACTCCAGGACCCTGGGGTCTTCAAAGGAAGATCCTGCTTCCTCAGTAATAGGCATACCTACAAAATGGCTAGCTAGATGGTTCAGTGGATAGAGTGCTGGGCCTGGAGTCAGGAAGACCTGTGTTCAAATCCAGCCTCAGACACCTACAAACTATGTGACCCTGAACAAATGACTTAATCTGTGTTTGCCTTAATCCACTGGAGAAGGAAATGGCAAACCATTCCATTATCTTTGCCAAGAAAACATTATGAACAATGTTGATGTGTTTATGGTTCATGGGTTCACATAAGAGTTGGATATAACTGAACAACAACAACAGAATGAGTAGCCAGGCAGCCAGGTTAGAGGTGGGGGAACGCTTTCAGAGGATGTTAGGCCCTTGATGCTCACCCTGGAACCTCTGCTCCTACCCAACCCCTAAGCACACACGCACGCGCATGTGCGTGCGTACACACACACACACACACACACACCTACTCATAAAGGAGGTTTTACACAAGGCCAGGAGAAAGTGCTTCCGGGAAGAGTCAGAGAGGAGCAGACACAGAAAGTACAGGATCAAGGAGCAGGCGGCCGCCGTGGACTCAGGGATCAAGCACCGGAGCACCAACCTTGGCTCTGCAGTTCTCCCATCAAGACCCTTCCTGAGACCACTGTACCCCATAACACAGCTTGGAAGCAAATGAAGAGGCCTACAAGGACATTTTTACCCTCTTCCTGCCCCTGCCCTTTTTTCCCCTACCAGGAATAGTTATAGGGACCTTATCACTAAAGACCATGTCCTTCCCTCAACCCATTAGGAAAAATGGAAATCTACTAACTGAATTTCATTATCAGCAGCAGCAGCAACAACAACAACCCTTTACATAATTGGTGGATTGGATTGAAAATGAGCACAGTGATTCAGTAAGCAGCACATGTTGCGCTTCTTCCACTGGCATCTGTGTATCATTGTGAAATATCTTTCCATCCATAACCAAGAGAAAAAACAGGTAGGTGATGCCTAGAAGGATAGCCTTCTAGACCTAAAATAAGGAAGATCTGAGCTCAAATCCTTTCTCAGACATTTAGTGACTACGTGACCTTGGGCAAGTCTCTTGAGCTCTCTAAACCTGTTTCTTCATCTGCAAAATGGTCCTACTAGCACTTACCTCATAGAGTTGTTAGAAGGATTCAGTGAGATGATGGAAAATGCTATCCACATCCAGAGGAAGAACTTTGGAGTCTGAATGCAGATGGAAGCGTACTATTTGCTCTCCTTTTCTTTTGTTGTTTTGTTTTGTTTCTTCTTTCTCATGGTTCCTCCCATTAGTTCTAATTCTTCTTTACATCATGACTAATATGAAAATGTTTAATATGAATGAATAAATATATGTCAGATTGCACACCATCCTGGGGAGGGAGGATCTTAGGGAAGTGAGTGTTGAAAACTAAAAATAAATTAATTTTTAAAAAAAGAAGGATTCAGTGAGATAAAACTACATATACGAAAACTTCACAAACCTTAAAGTGTTATATTTGTAGGTTATTATTATAAAGAAATAAATTGAATTTAGAACCAGACCTTGAAAACCCCTGTATTACCAAGAGGAAGAACTGTGTTTGGCCTTTCTTTATATATCACTACTTAGCATAGTACCTAGAACCAGAGGTGGGGAATCTGAGGCCTCAAGGCCACATGTGGCCCTCTAGGTCCTTAAGTGCAGCCTTGGATTCGGTCAAAGGACTGCACTTGAGGACCAAGAGGGCCATCAAGGCCAAAGATTCTCCACCCCTGACCTGGCACACAGCAGGTGCTTAATAAGTACTTTTTGACTGTTAAATAAAGATTAAAAAAAAAGTGAAGTTCAATCACATTACTTTTACTAAAAATATCATAATACATAAATAATTTTTTAAAAGTTGGTTATTTGTATTTATCTCATTCTTTAACAATTTCCGTTCTTTTTGAAGTTTTCATAATGTATAGAACCTGTTAGTAAGGTAGTATATACTTAACATGTATAAATAAGTATATATATATGAGGGTGTATTTAAATGTTTTTCCATGATAAGGTGGGTGATCAAAAAAAGCTGGAGACCAACTGTTTAAAGGTGCAACCATGCATTCAGCAACCATTTTAAGAGAAAAGAACTACATTTTCCATGAGGCACAGACCTAGGCTGAGACTACCACTCCCAGAATCCTTTGGGTCTGGGCAGGCTCAGAATTAACCCCTAAGTGTCCTTATCAAAACCACTCAGTGACATAGGTAATGTAAGTCTAAGGTGGCATTTGGCTCTGTTGCTTTAACTAAGTTAGAACTAGGTTAGATTGAATCAAACAGTCACTTCCTTGAATCAATCAAAGTCATTGTGTGGGAGATTGAGTTACGCCCTTTACTCACCTTTACACGACTCTTATCTGCTTTTGATAGATGAGAATCTGAGGCTTAGGAGAAGGAAAGTAACTCATGGTTCCAGAGCTGGGAAGACTTGATGGTATGGTGGAAAGCACTGAATTTGGAGGTGGCAGACATGGGCTGAAATCCTGGCTCTGACATTGGTCAGCTGTGTGCCCTTGAGCAAGTCACTTAACTTTCTGGGCTTATTTTCCCCTGTGTAGACCCACTTCCTGGTGAGCCAGCCCTAGAGCATTTGTACTCCTCTGCTTCAGCTGTGGGCTCACTTTCAAAGACCTGGGTTCAGTCCTGAAGGAGCCTGGGCTTTTTTCTCAGTCCTGGGGGAGCCTGGGCTTTTTTCTGAGAGGAGCCAGGCTCTTTTTTTTTTTTTGGTGAGACAATTGGGGTTAAGTGACTTGCCCAGAGTCACACAGCTAGTGAGTGTCAAGAGTCTGAGGCTGGATTTGAACTCAGATTCTCCTGGCTCCAAGGCCAGTGCTCCATCCACTGTGCCACCTAGCTGCCCCCAGGCTCTTTTTGTCATACTCTTTGGTTCTTTCCACCCCAAACTGAGAGCCTAAAGGGAAATCTCTTAAAACTTAGGTTTTGGCTCATATCTAGTGTCTCCCTAAAATATGAAATGAAAAGATAGTCAATAGACAATATAGACCAGATATAGGACAGCTATTTATTGCCTACACAAAAAAAAGCCAAAAAATACAGATGATTCCAAAGTACACATATATGGAAGCATAAATATGACAGAGTTAACCAGTAACTCCCACTATATTCTCTTGGTAGGCTGACACTTAAAACATAAAAATCTGAGTCATGTAGGACTGTCAAAGGGCATTTCACCTTCACCTTGGCTCTAAACTGTCCAAATAACTCACTCAAGGTCACGCCAGACCAAAGCCTGGGCTCATCTTTAGGCGAGCGTTTATCTTCTCTGAGTACCTTCTCCTCTGTAGTACAGCTTTAGGGAGAGCTTCCTACAGTCCAACTTGCACCCACAGAGGGACCTGGAGATTTGATCTTTAGGACCCCAGTAAGTTTTAGATCTGGGGGAATTCAAACATAGATTTCTTAATGATACCACTCTTTGCACTATAGTCTCAGAGGTGACCATTTCAGGATTCCTCTAGCTGGTCTTCAGAGTTACCTTGGTTTCCTTATCCAAAACTTAATGAATTTTCAACTGGGCCTCGTTACTCACTCCATCTCTTTCCCTCTCCCTTGGATCTCATATAGGGAAACCTTCAGCAGAGACACAGATGAGGGTGGAAGACCAGATCGCCTCTATGTCTGGTTCTGGCCAGCCTGAAGTCTGAGGGGTGGGGTAGGGTTCTGATACTGGTGAGTGTGAGAAATTAATAATGCAGAGGCTCATTAGGATTTCATTCTTGGGTTCTCTCAGGGATGGAGAATTAGCCATTCTTTCTGCCTTGGGGCCCTGCTACAGCCTGTTGGCACCAGCCCCTTCTGTAAGACCAAGGCATGGGGGTGTGTTAACTTTGACCTCCACTTGCCTTTGCTGGCCAAAGGGGTGGTGTGTTGGAACACAAAACCCAGCCTTCCACTGCCTAGAATGACACTCTGTCCTTTCTTTATCCTATTTCGCTCCCCTCAATTTGCTCCCTACCAGATCTGGTTCTGGAGCTGGGTAGGGGCCAGAAGCGTAAACATTGGGGATTAGGGGTATTGGACACTGACACCCCACTTTCTATAGCCTGATTTGGAAGGATGTTTAGATCCTTGAAAAGGACTTTGGGGAGGGGCTGGGGGTGAGTCATAACTTCACCCTCAATTTTGAATTCTTCCCTCCTCCCAGATGCATCCCACTCCTAGTCTGCAAGAGATTAAGATTGCAGGGGGAGACCAGAGGAGACGGGGTGCAGGGGTTGAAATGTGTAAGTTCTCTTCTGCCCCTAGCCTTTCCTATATCTGTGACTAAATTTGAGATGCCAAGGTCCTCTCTGTTGGGGTGATTCCTGCTTACCCAAGGGTGAGCCTTTTAATCTAGGCACCCAGTTCCCCATCACCCCCATTCCGTTATTCCCAGAGGGGGCAGTAGCTTGGCAAAATGCCTTGGGAAATGTGGGCAGAGAGAAGGAGACCTTGGGGCAGGAGATTGGGGCAGGAGGCCCAGAATGGGGGAGGCAGGGGTGGTAGAGGGCAGGCAGGGGAGGTAGAGGGCAGGCAGG
>NW_020950547.1:4128102-4157256 GCF_900497805.2 Vombatus ursinus | reverse complement strand
GGGGTTGCCTTAGCTCCCCCTTAACAAACCCAGAAGCCAGATACTGAATCTGTAGGATGGGGTTATTAGGGGTCTTAATCCAGGTGCCCCAATTCACTTTTCCCCTCTTGTCTCTTCAATATGGTACATAATGGCACCCCTTTACACCTTGAGTGGAGAACAGAGATGTGGGGAACACAAGAATCTGGGAACGGGGATGCTCAACTCCTTGGGACTGTTTCAGAGGAGAGAGAAAGAAGGGGCCAGTGTCCATCCTCTGCTCCCACCCTTCAGGGCCTAGGAAAAGAGGCTGAAAGGGAGGGAAGGAGCATGTTGGTCTGAGAAGGGAGGGTGGGGAGTGGGACTTGTTAGACAATCACAGCTGGGGGTGTGGGGGTAAATTTAGCTTTTGTTCAACTGCCGGTTATGTGAGGGATGCAGGGTTGGGACAGCCAGGGGGAAGGAACAGGTGGTGCTGGATTAGCCTTGTTTCCCAGGAAGATCTCCCTCCCACAAACCCACTGCTGGTATTCTCCTAGGGACTCAGGCGCTCACAGTTCCCAGCTGGGTCCCTTTGGGCCACTCCACAGAGACTGCCAATTATAAGGAGTGGGGGAAGGGAGCTGGCCTGGCCTGGGGGTTTCATGGCACCCCACCCCTCTTTACACTGTCTTTTCCTTCACAGATCGAGTTTAACAAGGACCAACTGGAGGGTGAGGAGACCATAACCACCTACCCCCACCCTCCTATCCTAAATCCCCTGTCACAGTCTTGTCTTTCTGTCTCCCTATGTCTCTCTCTTTCTCTCTCTCTTTTTTTTTTTTTACAGCCCCAGAGCTGCCCTCCATATTAGTTCTGTCCTCAGAATTTCTTCCTCCTGCTATGTTCTTCTTTAGTCTATTATTCTGAGCTCTGCTTACAACCTGAGGAAGGAGGGATCCTGTTGGCTAACCCAAATTCCCTCTCAATTCCCAGACTTCAAAGAGGCCTTTCAGCTGTTTGACCGAATAGGAGATGGAAAGATCTTGTACAATCAGTGTGGGGATGTGATGCGGGCTCTTGGCCAGAACCCTACCAATGCTGAGGTGCTCAAGGTCCTGGGTCACCCAAAGACTGATGGTGAGGCTACAGGAATGATGGGAACAGGGATGATAGTAGCGGGGGAGGGGAGCGGGGGGGGGGGGGGGGGGATGATGATGACCAAGGGTTCACAGGGTGATGTTGACCAAGGGCTCACAGGGTGATGTTAAGTACTCCAAGAGTGAGTTGAGTTAGCTAGTCTGAGTGTGTTTACCCTAAAAGTGATTTTGGAGGTAGGGATGGTTCTTTGCCCAGGATCTAAGGATTCTGTAGAAGCAATTCAGTTCAGGTACGGGTTGGACTAGATTCAGGAGTGGGGAAACTTCGGTCTTGAGGCCACAAGTGGGCAGACCTTTGATCAAATTCAAAGGGCTGCACTTGAGGACCTAGAGGGCCACATGTGGCCTCGAGGTCAAAGGTTCCCCACTCATTATGATTATAAAATACAAGGGATTAATGAAAAACAGACAAACTAAAAAGTGACTGAATCAGCTAAGTTTCATAATTAATGCCTCAAATGAATTGATGAATGTCACTTTGTCACTGTGGTTGTTCAGTCATTTCAGTCATGTCTGACTCTTTGTGACCCCATTTGGGGTTTTCTTGGCAAAGATGCTGGAGTGGTTTACCATTAAAGTTCAATTAGATAGAAGCCAGAGAAGACCCTTAAAAAATGACATATGTATTATTAAAAGATGAGAATAACAGTGACTCCTCCAAATATAGTTCAATGACATGTTCATGTACTGTATATAATGCATTTATAATGTGTGTCATGAAAACAAAATCTACATGCACTTACAGTAAAATTCTATTTGCTAAAAAAGAAAAAAAGACAGAACTGAATGATCAGATGGGTTGAAGGGATGGTTCTAATGGGACTGTCCCCTGACTAGAGATCCCAGGTAATGAGGGTTGGATGGAGGAGTCCCAGGAAGGGGTCATTTAGTACCCTCTGTCCCCACCCTCCACCCACTCCCTCAGAGCTGAACTCCAAGCGTGTGGACTTTGAGACTTTCCTGCCCATGCTCCAGTCAGTAGCTAAAAGCCGGGACCAAGGCACATATGAAGACTATGTTGAGGGACTTCGAGTGTTTGATAAGGAAGGGAACGGTACAGTCATGGGGGCTGAACTCCGACATGTCCTCACCACCCTGGGTAAGATTGGGAGGTAAAAAAAAGGCGGTTCGTGGGTGGAGGTCACGGTGGAGGAGGAGAAGTTCACTTGAGATTAAGGGGTAAGATCCCAGATTTATGGGACTGAACAAGGGAATAAAACTAGGTGCAGCCAAGGGGCAGGGGGTGGGCTTCGTGGTCATTGTGGAGGGTGTATTATGGAAAGGGGATTGTTGTGGACTGCAGAAGAGGCATGGCAGTGGAAGTGGCCATTTCAGTCCAGTCTAGGCAAAGGAATGACATTTCCTGGAAGGGACGTATCTGAAGAAGAAAGAATAGTTAGAGATGTAGCCAAGTTGGGGAAGACTCCAAACTCCAGGGAGCATAACCTATGAGATTTCTTAATGTTCTGACAACCTGAAGTGTGAAATGGGAAGGTGATGAATCAGAAAACATGACATCCATTTCTTCTTCTGCCACTCACTGGTTATATGGCCTTGGGCAAATCACTTTCAACTTTTGTCCAGGAGATGACGAAACCTGAATATTCTGCTAGCATGAGTGAAGTCATTTGGAAGAAAAGTGCTACCTAGAAGCATGGCATTGATAATATTAATGATAGGGGATATGGGACTGGGGAGGAAAAGGGAAAAGGAAGGAAGAGAGAAGCTAAGGTGGCTTTGTTTGGGGGTCAAGATGAGGAAGAAATATCACCCCTAAACAGTATGGCTAAAGTTGGGGTAGGAGGCTCCAAGTTTATATGCTTCTCCTATAGGGGAGAAGATGACTGAGGAAGAGGTAGAGACCCTCCTGGCTGGACATGAAGACAACAATGGCTCCATCAACTATGAGGGTGAGAGGGCAGGGAGGAGAGTAGAAAGCAAGAAAGAGATTTGGGGAGTATGTGTGAGTTTGGGGAGGGGCGCAGTGGGGTTACTGTGGTCCTTGGGAGTGGAGAAATAATGTATACTCCAAGAAGGGACGAGAGAACAGGGGTGCTTGGTTCTGACCACCCTCTTTCACTTTCCTTCGGCAGCCTTCCTGAAACACATTATGTCAAACTGAGGCCCCAAGGTAGAGTGATTCTCTAGCCTTCCTCACCCCTATCTCCTCAGCTTCATCCCTACCGTTTTCTTTGTCCCCTTTGGGAGCTTTAGAAACATTAAGGTGCCCTGGAAATATCATTGAATATGGACTCAAGCCCTTGGGTTCAGGTGTCAGCTCTGCTACAGAGGACCTGAGGTCATGTCCTTTTATTCCTGTAATCCTGTTTTCTCAGGAGATTAACACTACTTGCTTTATCAATCTCACAGGCTGTGGGTGAAAACCAATTATTAGTGTGGGAAAGTGTTTTAAAAGAAAACAACAAAGAATGTAGATAAAAGCTATTTCTATCAGTTTCCCCTTTCCTGGGAGAGCTGTGTTCCCCTCTTCTTGCTCCAGAGGGACAGGGGTGGGGGGTTGGGGAGGAAGGACGGCAGTGTACTAGCTACCCAAACCACCCAAATGCCTCTCTCTCTGTAGATCCTACTTTTCTCCAGACAGAGCATTCTCCTGCATCCTGGGGAGACGAAAATCCAGTGCCTTGCACATAGTAGGCACTTAGTAAATGTGTGTTGCATTGAGAGTGGAGAAGGATGGTGTGGGAGGGGACAGACATACTGTGTTATCCCCCTGCCCTTGCTTTATTTTCCATAATAAAGTATTGGACTTCTAGTTTCTTGTCTGTTATTTGGAGGAGGGAAGGGTGTTTGTGCCTGTGTGTAAGATTTCATCTTCATCCTTTTGATGCACCCCCCCAATGATTGGTCCTTGGTCCAGGTTTATTCAAGAGTGCCTCATTTAAGAGTCAGAGCACCTGGTTTCAAGGGCATTTGCTATGTGACATTAGGAAAGTCACTTAACCTTAATTTAATTTAATCATTTAAAACATAGTTTCCTTCTCTGTAAAATGGGTGGGGGAAGGGAGAGGAGGGGAGAGGGGGAGATTAGATGACTTCTCAGATCCCTTCCAGCCCCAAATCTATGATATTCCAATTGTCCATGCTCTAGGACTTCTCTGCCCTGGAAATAATAGACAGAAAATGGGCCTTCTGTCCTAGTGTGTAACCTCCATAAGTTATAGAGCTGGAAAGACTAAGGACTGGAGGTCAGCTAATCCAGCCCCTTCCTTTTACAGACCAGGAGGAAACTGAGGCCCAGAGAGTTTGGTGACTTGGCCAAGGGCACACAGTTTACACGGATGGGGTTCAGAGGTGGCTATGGCGGGATGAAGTGAAAAGCGACGGATCCGGAGTGAGTCAGAGGCTCTGAGTTTGAATCCAGGCTCTGGCCCAGACTGCGTAGGGCCCTGTGATTCAGAGTCAGATCCCCGAAGCTGAGTCCAAGTTCAGGTCTTTTTCCACTGGCCTCTCCAGCCCGGGCGGCCACAGCGGCCCAGCAGGAGGTGAAGGAGCATGCATAGCTCCAGGGTTTCTGATGACACTTCCAAAATAGGAGTAGCTCATATCCCACTTTCTCCTCCCCCTCCCAGTGCAAGTCCAGAAATGCCTGGGCTCGGACTTGCCTGATGAATAACCCAACGAGCTCATCTGCATAAACCTCAGGCAAGGCTTCCGATTGGCTGAATCTGTAGAGGGTGACGTCATGGGACGCTCTACGGGCAGATTGGAGCCGGGGAGAGAGACGGAGCCATTACATACAGCAGCAGCAGGAGAAGCAAGCGAGCGAGCTGCAAGGCCAAGATGGTGGGGCCCAGGAGAAGGGCAGGAAACCTAGGGAGAGGCCTGGCCAGGGGCGTGGGCGTGGACAGATAGGGAGCCTTAGGGGATGGTTCCTGGGGGTCAGGGGGAGTTGGAGGGCGCCCAGAAGGGGCCGGGTAACCTAACTTAGGGTCTGGGGGTTGCTGTTTGTTAAGGTTGGGGGCCCAGGACTAAGAGGGCAGGGGGGAGGGACCCAGTTTGGAGCTGGACGATGCGTTGGGGACCAGCTGGTCCAATGCCCTCATTTTGCAGTTGAGGAAACGGGCCCAGAGGAGTTGGAAGTTGTGGGAGATGGCAGGTTTGGGGAGGGGGGAAGCCCTTTGGGTGTGGAAGCCTGGACGCTGACCTCTCCTCCCCTCCCCTCTTTGTTGGGCCGCAGTGTGACTTCACGGAGGATCAGACAGCAGGTGAGTGACCTCTGACCCACCCTGAAGGGGGGAGAGGGGCATTTCCAGATCCCCCTGTCTGCTGGGCCCTCCCTCCGGCATCATCCCGCACACCCATCCAAGGGTGTGTGAGACGTCTCCTTTCTCCTCCCAGTTTCTTCCATTTTTCTCTTACTCTGTCTCTCCTCTTCACTCTCCTCCTCCTCCTCCTCTCTTTAGATCTGAGCCCCAAGCATTGGGTGAGTTTGTTTTCGGGGGCCGGTGTGTGAAGACTTTGGTTATATAACTCCTCGTGTGTGCTGTGATGGTTTGGGGACA
The DNA here is from genome assembly GCF_900497805.2 of Vombatus ursinus. Taxonomy (NCBI): domain Eukaryota; kingdom Metazoa; phylum Chordata; class Mammalia; order Diprotodontia; family Vombatidae; genus Vombatus; species Vombatus ursinus. The sequence continues at coordinate 4,151,615 of NW_020950547.1, read as the reverse complement.
GGGTGTTAGGCTGCCTGCTCTTGCCCTCTCTCCCTATTAACCGACTTCCTCTTGTCTTACCTATTTGTGACGCTCTGCTCTGTGTGTCCACTCTACCCTTAGACCTTGGGGCAGGGATGAGGACTGTGACTCTGGAGGGTATGGGGCCCTGGGAATTTGAGTGGAAGGGAGCAGGGGCTTGATCTGGCTGGAACTCTCTATCCATGGACAGGAAGCCCTGTCTATTTAGGGAATGGGGGTGAAAAAACTGGCTCTTTTGGGATGTCCTGAGCCCTGGGCTGCACCTACTTCCTTATAAGGGCTGGAACCTAGACTGGGCGGTGGCGCATTCCACCCCCAGGAGTAAAGGCGGGGCTGAGTGAGTTTTGAGGTAGGAGGGAAATTAGAGGGGAGTTAGGGAGATGGAGTACCCCCAATCCAGGCAAGTATCAGGAAATTTACGTAGAATTATGTGGGTCCTTTGAGAAACCTGATCAGAAGTGAAACCAGATTCAGTCTGGTAGAGTCACCCAGGAGTTTGTTTTCTCCAGACCTAAGTGAATGTATCTGGAGCTTTAGGATATTTACATCCATTTTTGACACTCATCTGTTTCTTGCCTCCCCCCACCAGAGTTCAAGGAGGCCTTCCAGCTGTTTGACCGAACAGGAGATGGAAAGATCTTATACAGCCAGTGTGGGGATGTGATGCGAGCCCTGGGCCAGAACCCTACCAATGCTGAGGTGCTCAAGGTCTTAGGGAATCCCAAGAGTGATGGTGAGAGAGGGCCCCAAGAATGTGACTTGGGGGTGCAGTTAGGAATTCTCCAAGAATGTTGCTCAAGGTGAAAACAACCTATCTCTGGAGAGCCTAGTGTATGTGGGGTTACCCAATCTGTACAAGGTTCCTTTTAGCAATTGTTGGAGGGGAAAGAAGGGCAGAAGGAATTCCTTCCTCAAGATGGGATACTGAAGATTTTCCCTTAGGCTTTTGGATTTTGTAGTTTAGCTCAACTGGTTTTTTTGTTTGTTTGTTTTGTTTTTGTTATGGTTGCTGTTACAGAGGAGGGTTCTAAATTGTTACAGGGTTATATTGGGAAATGTCAGATTTTAAAAAAAAGAAAAAGAAAAGAAAACCCAATCAAGGGGCAGCTAGGTGGTGCGGTGGATAGAGCACCAGCCCTTAAGTCAGGAGTTACCCGAGTTTGAATCTGGCCTCAAACCAAACACTTGACACTTACTAGCTGTGTGACCCTGGGCAAGTCACTTAACCCCAATTACCTAAAAAAAAAAAAGAAAAAAAACCCAGTCAAAAAGGAGTCAAGATAGTGGTGATCTGGCTTCCTTTTCAGAGCCCCTCTGCCCATGGAATATGGAAAATGGCCATTCTGACCTGATGCCACTAACATTAACCCCCCCTTTTCTCTGGGACAGAGATGAATGTGAAGGTGCTGGACTTTGAACATTTTCTGCCAATGCTGCAGACTGTAGCAAAGAATAAGGACCAGGGCACATATGAAGACTATGTAGAAGGGCTTCGGGTATTTGATAAGGAAGGGAACGGCACAGTCATGGGGGCTGAAATACGACACGTCCTCATCACCCTGGGTAAGGCCTCCTTCTACCAAGTCGACAGATCTCCAGGTTCCCTGTGGTCCTTGGGAGTCTTTCCCTACTTTTCCCTAGTCTGCTGATGCCCTGAGAGCTTTGGTTCCCTCTCCACAGGTGAGAAAATGACAGAGGAAGAAGTGGAAGTGTTGGTGGCAGGGCATGAAGACAGCAACGGTTGTATCAACTATGAAGGTGAGAGGGGCATGTTCAGCATTTTCTGGGAAGGGTTTAGCAGTATGGAAAGTTGAGGTAGGGTCATCAGTTAGTCTGTAGACATCAAATGTCTCCTTGGTGCCAAGGATAACAAGGCAAAAAAGAAAGTCCCTGCTGCCCTCAGGAGATGATGGCAGGAGAATCTTTCTCCTCCTACAAGTCAGTTCTGCCAGCATTTATTAGCACCCCACTGTGGGCAAGGAGTTGTATCTCTAGGTGGGCTGATGGCTCAAAAAGTACTTTGGAGGCAGTCAAGGGGTAGGGCCTAGCTCAGATTCGGGAGGTTAGAGGGGGGTAGGAAGAGAGCTGGATGTGAAGGGTGGAAAGTATATAAGGAATAGGATGTCTCCCCTCACATCCCTGTGTGACACCCCACCACCCTATGTCTGTGTCTTGTCTTCACCATTAATGTCTCTTCCTTCCTGCAGCGTTTGTGAGGCATATCCTGTCGGGGTGAAGGGCCCCATGGGGCGGGTACGGCTCCTCCCAGCCTCTCCTCCCTTTCCTCCCAAGTTGACTTTCCCGTGTCTCCTTCCTGATCCCTTCCCTGCCTTCCCTTTCTTCTCTTTTGCTATTTGTCCCCTGCCTCTGCCTCTCACCTCTCACTTTCTGTTGGCATGTTTCTGCATGGACCTGTCTGATTGGGAAGGGGAGGGTAGTCCCCCTGCATAAAGGAAGACTGTCTAGGTATTACCTCATCTCCATATGCCCCTCAAATTTTGCCCTGGGCTCTTTGAGGTCTAGCTTTTTGGTACCCAGGTGTCTGGCAATTTACCAGGCCTGGGACAGTCTTGCTTTAGGGTGCTATCTTGCCCTTGTCCATATCCCTGGGTGAGGGTTTTGGCGATGGGGGAGGGTTGCCTGGCCAGCTTCTGCTACAGTTAAATCCCTTCCTTTTGCTAGGCAGCTTGGAGGTGATCTCCCCCTTCTCCAAAATAAACCCACTGTGTTCTCCCCTTCACCTGCCATGGGTTGACAGTGCCTATAGGTGGTAGTCTGGGGGGAGGGGAGGCGCGCCTTCTCTACCTTTGCTGTGTCCTTGCTGCTCAGGGTGGAATGGGGACTAACAAGTTTTGGGAGGGAAGCTGGGGGCAGTGTGGCCAAGTCAAACCCCATAGGTGGCTCTTCTATCCTGTATAATCACCTCCAGAGCTGGACTCTGGGGGATAGTTCTACTGTTGCCACCTTAGGGGTCTAGACGTCCCACCACCCTCAGCTAGCCCCTCCCCTGTTTGTCTGCTCCCTAGCTCATCCCCATTTCTTTCTCCACAGAGCTAGTCCGGATGGTGCTGAATGGCTGAGAACAACTCCCCTTTCCACAAAGAACCCCCTAACTTTTCTCAGTGTGAAAATCATCCTCTTGCCCCTGAAGCAACTAACTACATTTTCAGGGTTACCAACATCCTTACTTCCAACCCCCCACCATATGTCGGCTTTGGCCAGTTTGCTCTCTGCTTTCACCAAATAAATTTGCTATTTGCTCCTGACCATCTGGTTTGTTCTTGTTCTTTTGCCAGAGTGGATGGGCCAAAGGTTCAGGCAGGGGTAGGGAACCTGCAGCCTTGAGGCCGCATGTGGCCTTTTGACTGAATTCAAGTTTTACAGAACAAATTCCTTCATTAAGGGGCTTTTTTCTGTGAAGTTAGGATTCGATCAGCTGCACTTGAGGACCTGCCTGGAGGCAGCAGGTTCCCCACCCTTGGTTAAGGGAAACAAGTGGTGGTCCCAGCTAGCTGCCTTCTAACCAGGAGAGAAAGGAAACAAAATCACACCTCCTGCCCAAGCTAATAAAGGCTCAGTGCTCATTCCTGTTCCCAACAGTTGTTCTTACCACCTCCCTCCCAAATGAATAGGTAGCCATAGCTGAGCTGCGTTCAAACTGGGCCAACTATGTCAACCATCCTCAGGTCACAGCAAAATGGAAGATTGAGTTCTCTTATCTCCTAATATGGGAAGGACAGAAGGCCTCTAGTCCCTAAAAGGTTCAAGGAAACTAAACTTTGGTTTGGGAGGGACTACACAGACCTTGAAAAGCTAATCAGATCTGCAGCTTTGTCTACTGGACAAAAATATTCTGCCCTGGGTGGGGAGACCCCACATTTATTATCTCTTCAGAGAACTTTGATTTCTCCCAAAACTTCCAACAAAAACTATCCAGCCCATTCTACTTTTGCCAATTAGTAAAGTCAAGTAACACAACACAGCAGGAACCCACAAGATGGAAGTGAAAAGCAAATTAATTTATAAAAAAAAAAGGAAAATTTACAGAAGACTTAACAGAAGGTGCTGAGCCACATAAGGGAGAGTAAGTGTGGGTACCTTGTAAAAGGGCACATGAAACAAAGGGCCCAGGTGGGAAGAGACGGGTTATAGGGGGATGCTGGCTCCAGGAGGAGGGCAGATTGAAGAGTCAGTTTTGTCTTCACATCCAGGGTGAATCAAGGAGAAGGATTCGGAGAGTGGGGAGAGCTTGACAGCTATTGCCAATAGCTCTACACTGTACTCTGCCACTTCCCTCCCTGAATCCCCAAGTTCCAGAGATGATCACTTGTAGAAATGAATGTTTCTGGTGGTCTTGATAGGGGAAAGGGTTGAAATCAATAAAAGGGAGGTGCTTAAGTGCTTTTTTAAAATTTCAGGTTTTAAAAACATTCCATCTTCTGCCAACTCTACCTTTCATTCCCTCTGGGAAAGTAATTAATTAAGTTTAGGGAGCTGAGATACAGACTCCAGTCCCTTCCTCCCTACCATTTATCGAAGGACTCTAAACTCCCAAAGTCTTTTCCCTGTCCCACCCCCATATACACACACTCACACACACACATACATACAGTCTAAGCAGCCAATTAAAAAACACACACACACACACACACACACACATACATACACACACAACTTGACATTTAGAGGGATTTGCCTAGCTTGGGACAGGAGGGGAAAGGTGGGGAGGGCCTAAAACAGTGACATTATCTGAGGAAGCAGCAGCAGAGTTTATTCTCAGTGATCTGGAGAGAGGACTGAATTGATACTCCCAAAGAGTTGGGGGGGGGGGGCGTGTGCTGAAGCTGGGGAAAGGGCAAGGAGCCCAGAGGCCACTGATTCCTCTCTAGAATTCACTCTAGCACTCTTCCCCTGTTCTTGTTGATCAGAACCACCTCAACCTTTTTTTCTTTTTAATTTGAGGAAGGGACGGGGGAAAAGCTCTAATGTGGGTTTCCTCTCCCATTCCTTCTTTCCCTTTAAAAGTGTTTTTGAATTTATTATCCTTTTAAAAAAATTCCACAAAGCTGCAATAAGAAGGGGATATACCCCTAAGAAGTGGTTAATCAGAACCTGGTATAAATACCCACAACCCAGTACCTCCCTACTAGCCCCTCTTCTCTGGTATAGTATTCTCCTCCTATCCCCTTCCCCAGACATTAGTAATCTCTTTTAAATAAAAGTCTTGATACAATCAGATATAAACGTCGTGCCTTTGAGGCACAAACGACACGGTGGGGAATGGGAAAGACAGACTTTCCTTACGTAGTGATGACCTGTCCAGGCTGGGGAGAGGTCCAACTTGTAAAGGGGGTTGGGGAAGGCAGCATGTTCTGTCCTTTGGGGTGGGCAGGCTGTTCCAGGATGCCAAGTCTCCAAACCAGGAATGGGCAGAGAAGAGGTGTCCGCTGGCTCCTCACTGCGAAGGTGGCACTGGGGTGACCGTGCCTGGGCTGGGGGCTGTGGGGTCTGGGGGTATTGGGGTGCCTGGGTCTGTGAAAAAGAAGTAGATCAATCAGCTGAATTGAAAGATGAGACAGATTTAGGCCACTACAGACAGACAAATATATAGCCAGGGTATGAAGCTCACAGTGGATGAGTAGGACACCTTCCTCTGTGGATAGCCCAATACCTAATAATGCATGAGGTTGCTAAAGCCCAAATCTTTCCCTTGCTCCCCCTGAGAAATCTAATAAGTGATCTAGGTCAACCTTGAGAGTGTCTACTAGGAGTTTAAGCTTGAGGCAGCTAAATCTCTTGTGACAGGGTCAGGTACTGGAGACATGGGACCATTTGGACATGAAATTAACATGCAAATAAGATGCCAATCATGCAAATTAGAAACATTTTCTGAGTTCATAGCTTAGGCATTTTCACAACATGGCCCCTCTCTGACCCACCAGTAACAACCTAACTTCATTCCAGCTGTAACAACTGCGTCCCAGGCAGGCTGGGCGGTGAACCCCATGACTACCAGTTTGGGGAGTGGTGGAGGAGCGTTAGAGGGTCCCCTTCTCCTGTGTTTGACATTACCAGAGTCAGTATGCAGCAAGGAATGGGAAGCTCTAGTCAGTCACTGACCTTCCTATTTGTCCTTGATCCCACCACACATCCCCTCATGCCGCCCTTTCTCCCCCCAGTCCCCTCCTAGTCCCATCTCACCTGGCAGCGGGCTGGCACTGGGCATGAAGTTGCCCTGAACAGCTGCCACAATAGCAGGGCTCTGGGCTGCAGCGGATCCCAGCCCTGGCCCGAGAGGCAAGGAAGATGGCATGGTGGTGGTCGCCGGCAGGTTAGGATGTAGAGGGCTCGCCATGGACACAGGCAGGTTAGGTGAGGGGAGGGTTCCCGGGGCAAACGGGAGATGGTGGTGATGCCCATGCAGGTTAGGAGGAGGAGGAAGGTTAATATTGATGGAATCAGCTAGGCTACTAAATGGGATGATGGATGATGGAGGAGGAGGAAGAGGAGGAGGTGGCATGCTGAAAGGCAAACCCAAAGGAGCATTACCGGCCACACTTGGGTGCCCACTGCCTGGCACTGCCCCTGGTATCATTGAGGGAGGAGTTTGTTGGCTAGGGAACGGTGAGGGGCCTAGAAAAGAAAGAAGAAGATGTTAGGAGTTAAAAACTGTATTTTCTACCCAGTTTGCTTGGCTAAGATACCCCCTTCTCCCCTGTATTGCATCTTTCCCTTTGCTGACGTAAGGGCAAGGGGCAGATAGATCTCCATGTGACTTCCCTCCATAGTATTATAGTGGAAAGAACAATGAATAGTCCAGTATGGTTCCCAGCTCCTATAACTTAAACTCCTCAGAGCCTCAATTTCTTCATCTGTAAAATGGAGATAATAATATTCACATATCTATCTAAAAGGTATTGTCATAAGATAAACATAAATGTATGTTATTATTAGCTTTACAAGGAATGGGGATGGGTGCTGCCAAGTGTTGAGACAGATAAAGTACTTGCCAGTGAGTGACCTCTACTGGCTTACAGATGAAACATAATTTGACCACTCTAAACATACCTGAGCTCATCCACTTCATTCCCTTTACCCAATTCCTAAAGAGGGGAACCTGAAATATTTAGCTAGTGTTCAGGGTTCCCTAACACTAGTACAGTGGCCTCAAATATGCCACAATTATACCACCATCATGAAGTCAATAGGTTCCAGGACACAATCTGATTATAACTCACCATGGGGTCCAGTGGGGGGTGCTCCAGGTGGGATTGTCCCCGGCTGGGAAGCTCCAGCTGGTTGTAGCTGTTGTGACCCTGAGGCTGACCCTGTCTGTCCCATCTGTTCAGTGGGGGCCAAGCCGCCAGGAGGGGCCCCAGTACCAGCAGGAGTAGGGGCCACAGAGGGTGGAGCCACAGCCAAGCTGTGGGCAGGGGGTGGCACAGAGGCTCCTGTGGGTGGTACTGGCTGGGAGCCAGGGGGTAAGTTTGGGGGAGGCTGCTGTTGCTGTTGGTGCATTTGCTGGAAATGCTGCTGCCGTGCCCTCATCTCTGCATACTTCAGCTGTTCCATGTGGAAGGCCTGTCTGTCAGCCAGCAGCTGCTGCCTCTGGTACTCCAGCTGTCAATGTTATTTGGGCATCGTTATTCCAGCTCAGGAGATGGCAGAAGCAACACCCAGATACCCTCATTAGATTATCTTAGCATGGTTTCATATTCGTTCAGCATATAAAATCCAAATCCCTACGCCTGATTTCCAAAGCATCTCCAACAACTGTGCTTATGGTATATTACAGCATGTTATAGTTATTTGTGGTGGTCTTTCCTCCCCCAGTAGACTCCAGAAGCTCCATGAAGGTAGGATCAAGTCTCATCTAAACCTTGTATTTCCTCAGCACCTAGCACAGGGCTTGCACATGGATGTTAATATTTGTAGAATGACAGAAGAAATGAATAAACTGCTCTTCGTTTCACTAGGTTCCCTTCTCACATTTCTCCTAATTTGCGTGCCATCCTTTTCACATTCCTTCACATTACTCATTCTTACCCTCCAGTCTCTAACTGTTACTACTAGGATTTAGGTCTCACCTATTCTCTCTCTCTCTCTCCCGCCCCCGCTCCCCCCCAAGACTGGGTCTCTCCATCTTCCCAAGACTGGAGTGGAAGGGGCTATTTACAAGTCTAATCCCCCTTACTGGTCTGCACAGGAGTGTGACCTACTCCCACCCTGGGTCAGTTCTCCCCTCCCTAGGCAGCCTGATGGGCCCTTGCTTCTGGGGTTAACCATACTGATCCCAAACTTTGTGTAAACAACTAGTCAGCCCAGACCCCTGCAGCTTGGAATTCCAGAGTTCCAGAGATCCACCAGCCTCAGTCTCCCCAGAAGCCGGGATTATAGGTATGTGCCACCACGCTCAGCTGTTTGTCTCCTTCTTCAAAATCTAATTCAAAGTTCCCTGCCCTCAGGAAACTTCAATCAACCAATCCACAAACATTTATTAAGTGCTTTCTCTGTGTTAGCGTGGGGCCACAAAGACAAAAAATGAAACTTCCTTATCTCAAGAAGGGCAACATACACACATACAAGTATGTACAAAAGAGATACAGTATAGGGTGGTAAGGAAGGCCTTAGCAGGAGCATGAAGGGCTTCATTAAGGTAGCACCTGAACTTCATCTTAAAGGCCCCCAATTATGATCGATCTCAACTGAATTCTCTGAACTGAAGTCTTCTTGGGACTCATGTACTTAATATTTTAATTTGCATTATAGTACTTTGTATTTATTGGTCATTTTTGGTGTTATTCCTTTATCTCCTCCCAAAGGTCATCATTGTTTCCCATGATTGCCTTTTTATCATTAGCCCCTTCAGCTCCTTCCCCAGTTCACATTCTCAATATTAACCCCCCTTCCGCCCCTTCTCCACCCCCAAACCCATGGCCCTTTCTTCACTCACCTGCACTCTCACACCCACTGCCTCACTTTCCTCTTAGCTGCCTGGGGTCGACTTTCCCCTGCTCTGGCCTTGGCTACTCTCCACTTCTCAGGAGCCCTGCCAGACACCGTTTTCTCTCTGCTCTGCAGCTTCACTTCCTGTCCTAAACTGAGACACTGGCTCAATGATGGGGGTGCTTCCAGAGCTCCTGCTGAGTCCCTGGGGGAGGCTACTCACGGCCTCTCGCTCCCGGTCCATGATGGTCTCCAGCTCTTCAAAGTGCCGAAGTTTGATCTCCAGTTTCTTCATCTGGGTCTCTACTAGCAGGGCCACCAGGGACTTGATCTTCCTCTCTTCAACTGCAGCCAAGTGCTGGGGGAAGAGCAGAAGAGGCCACGGTGAGGCGTTCATTGGGGAGATCCCAAGAATTACAAAGACAAGAAAAAGTCTGGCAACTTCCAAGAGATCATCAACTAATTACAGTTCTGCTCCATTATGGAGTTTGACATTTTAAAAAAGATATGAAGAAATTGCAGTAGATATAAAAAAAAAAAGAACCAAAAAACCCTGAAAAATAGAAGCAAGAAAGAAAAGCTAAAAAGGTTAGACTATTTAGGGTAGAGAAGCAACTAAGGTGCCTTGAATATAAGGGTTGGTCTACAAATGATGGTCACCTATTATTCCCCATCTCTATTAAGGATAATGAGGAAATGGTAGCAGAAATGAAGGAGATGGAAGAGCATAAAGAATTTCTTGTGAGTAATGAAGAGATACAGAGAATGTCAGCTCCTCTCCCAGATAACCTAAAACAAAAGAGTGACCCCTAGACAAGTCAGGCTGGTTGTGCTGGGAATCTAAACTCGTGTGACTTGAAGGCATCGGGGACCCTCAGAGCAATGCCTCACCTTGGCTTTTACAGCAGCCGCTGCCAAGGCAGCAGCGGCTGCAGTGGAGAGGTTGCCTTCGCCGATGTCCCGCTCTACCTTGGTTTTCCTCTCACCCTCAGCCTCAACCACATCCTTTAGCACCTCCTCCTGTCCCTCCTTTGGCTCCTTCTCTTTTTCCTGGTCAGCTTGAAATTGGAAAACAAAGATTAAGTCAACCCTGTGGGTCCCCATCTTTCCTTTCTAGACTCTTGATCCACCCATCCCAAAGCCTCACCCATGGGGTCCCCATCACTCTTCTCCGACTCTTTCTCAATGTCACCTTCCTTTCCCTTCTCTTCCTCCTTTTTGGGTGCTTCACTTGGTTTATCCTTTACTTCTTCTTCTGTGGTGGCACTTCCTTCCCGTAGTTCCTAAAGTCCCCATGGAAAAAGGGGGCAGAAACAGCATCAATATAGATCTGAATCTTGTATGAACATGGTCATACCCAAACTTGGCTACCCAAGTTTTTCCCTCTGCCTTCAGAAAGGATACTTTGGGGAAAACACACATATTCCACAATATTTCATGCCAGTTTCCACTTGCTTTCTGTCTCACAGTCTAGCCAGACCACCATCCCAAGAAGAGGTCAGTGCTGCTGTACCTTGGGCTCTTTTTTCTCCTCTGCAACTTGGCCTTCTGCCCGAGTCTCATCAGCCCCACTCTCTTCTGTAAGAAAGCGAAGGGAAAATAAGAAATGTGACATACAGAGTTAGTGTCTGTAACTAATTTCCAATTTGTTCATTCTATCAGTCAGAACTGAAGGGTGAGGACAAATGAAGGGGTGTCAGGGATCATTCCTTACAAGCGACCTTACTGGCTCTGAGAAAACCAACCAAGCCAGCTCTTAACACATCGCACATTGCCCACAACGACGCTGAAAGGAGACATCCTCACCCATCCGGTCAGGTTCATCAGAGGTGGTTCCTGCAATGCCACTACTCTCCAAACCGAAGGATGGGTCTGCTTTGCCTGTCATTTTGGCTGCTTCCTCCACCTTGCGAACATGGGCCTCCACCAGGGCTGTGGGAACCTCTTCTTTCATCTTGGAGAACTCTTCTGCAATGCCCAGAAAGGACGATTGGTGGTCCACGTCATTAAACTTGACAGCCTTGAATGTCTTCCCCACCCCAGAGGAAAAGATTAGTACATTTATTACTCTTAAAGACCCTGTGCAGAGTCCATCTGTTTGGAGTTCTGGGTTGTCCCTTGAGCCAGTGAGGCAGGTAAATCAGACAACCGTTGATGTAACTGGTTGTGGGAATAGGCAGAGAACACCCTCTCTACATTACCTAAGGCTGACTTGGCAGCAGCAGAAGCCACTCGGGGGTCAACCACAGAGGCCAGGAAGGCAACAGTGCTCATGACGGGGTTACCAGACTGGCTGAAGGGGATAGGCTGGTAGGCAAGGGGCCCCAGTGAGGCCTCCGAGTCCTCTAGGTACGGGTCCTCAATGGGCAAACGGAGGAAGTGCAGAATGCATTCATCCTGTGTGCGACTCCCTACATGTTCCGACACCTTGTTCCAGTCGTCTTTGTACATCTCCAGTGCCTGCGAATGGGGGAAGTCATGACTCAGCTGAGCTTTCTTCCCTCTTTGTCAACATCCCTCTCCCAGGCAGCACCAAGAAAGGGGGATGAAGAGCGTGAAGTAGTTCTCCATTTTAAATTCAACATTCGTTGACTGATTTATTGATGGATTGATGGTTCTAACTCTGATGGCTAAAATTCTCAGGTGCTTGGTGAAGGGAAAGTCTGGAAGGGGAGAAAGCTACAGTAAAAGCCAAGGTTCAGGACAGGACACAATGCCCTCAGCGCCCCAGTTACCTCCAGAAGAAGTAGCGTCTCCTGTTCTGTCCACTCACGGGTTGCACTGGCTGCGGCTTTGCTCTATAGAGGATGCAGAAAAGGGGAAAAGAAAAGAAGACAGGATCTATACAAGTAAGTTGCCATGCAGTCTACACGCTGGTTCCCTCTCTGTCCCTGCCCCCCATCCCACGTTTCAAACCTTGGAGGGTACATTCTTTTTGGTGTACATATCTGTCCGTAGTCCGAAGTTCTGCATATCTGCTGGTTTCTCTTTGCTTTTGTCAGGAAAGTTAAGCATTTGCTGGGAAGCTGAGGTCTGCTGTTAGGAGGGAAGATCAAGCAAAGACAGGGCAGAGTGAGAATGGGGATGGGAATGGAGAGCTTCTTGCCCAAGCTCCACAGCTAATAGAGAGGTTTGTTTTCCTTTCCCACTATTTTAGTACCTCATGTTTCCATACCCATTCCCTCTAAGGAAGGTCCCTCTTTCTTACTTTTTAAGGGGTTAGCAAGAAGTTGAGGGGTGCTATACTCCACCTACCAGCTCTGGCTTTCCCTTAGCTGTCTCCGGTACCAGTTCATCCAGCTCTTTGCCTTTTCGCCCAGCCTTGTTGTCAGCATCAACCTGGCGACCCTAGTGGACAAAGGTCGGTGTCATGGGTACTAGGCAGATTAAATGAGTGGAGCACATAGGAAACACATAGGAAGTTGGGGCAGTTCTCCCTTTGAGCAATGTTGCCTCTTCATTCCATCACAGTATTTGGCATAATATTCATTTGTATAGGTTTCTCTATAGGTATGCCTAGAAAACTGACCTATATAAGTCAAGAGACCTATTATATTCTTAGTTCTGGCTCTATGAACTTTATGCGACTGAGTTTTTCTAAGCCTTTTTTATAGGTAAAATGGAAATGATGTATCTACTTGCCCTACATTCTTCAAAGGGCTACTCTGAAATAGCTAAAATGCCTAACAATAAAAACATTTTAAAAGCTTTCTGTGAACTTTTTATTTTCTATTTTTCTACACATGTATCCTGTCCCATATTAGATAATCCACCCCAGAGGAACTTTTCCTTCCTTTGTATCTTCACATAGATATCAAACACATGGCGGCCTGACTTGCCTGGTCCCTTTTATCTCAAGAAAAGGTAAAACGCTGCAAATATCTCTGGCCCGACAATTTACTCCATTCTCAAAAACCAGAAATGGAAAGTCCTAGGATTCCAGTTTGTTCACCCCCCCAATCTATTCCCTTTAGCACTCCATTCCTACCTGGGGTGTCTTGGGCTGCAGTGGTACCAGCCCTGAGGGTGTGTCAGCTAGGACATGGAAGTGAGAAGTGGGTGGGGGTCCCATGGGAGTTGGTCGGCTCTCTGCATCCACCTGGTAGTTGATTAGACCCCACTGTTCCAGGAAGGCATGGACTCTGTGAGGGCCAGGAGGCAGAGAAAGAGGTCATTCCAGGGTACTCACAAAAGTGAAGGGAGTGCTTTCTTTCTGTTTCTTCCCCTTCTTTCCCCACAGTTCATCTACCTGGGGTTTCTACTTCTGCCCAGAAACACTTGAGGGCAACCAACATCCTCACTACCTTCTTTCACCAATCACAAGTCCTACCTCATGATGGCACAGACATCACCTGCCAGGTTCCGACGGCAAGCAGTGGAGGTGAGGTACTCTTGAGGGTTCAGTCGATAGGTGTCAATCATGAAGTTTCGATAGGCCAAGTAGCTGGGAGAATGGGAGAAGTGTTGGTAAAAGGAAAGGGGGCTGAAGGGCAGGAAAGGAAAGACAACTGTTCCTCAGCAAGGAAGACAAATTAAACTAAAGGGCAATAAAAGTCAGGTCAAATATAAGACTGGTACCACCCTATTAAAATTGAAATACACCCCCTTCCTTTCTGTTGACGACAATCAGTAAACTACAAATGCGGAAAGCAGTTATGTGCTAACAGAGGAGATCACCCCATTAGATCATAGGCTCCGGTGCAGAGCTAGAAGAGACCACAGAGGCCGCTGGGTCCAACTCTCTCATTTTGCAGGTGGTTTTGCTTAACTGTTTTCAAGGAACATAACTATTTGGGCAGGGAGCATTCACTGGAAATTGTTAAAAAAATATACTAATAAAATTTTTTTTTCAAAAAGTCAAGCTGAACGTATCTTGAGAGTATGCAAGCTGAACACAACTCAAGTACATCTCAGCTAACGGGAGGCCAGGACAGCAGCAGGGTTGGCATGTGGAAATCTAAAATGGCCCAAGTCTTTCCTTTCACCTATTTCCCTCATCACCCTGATAATCACTCTTTCACTCCCTTCTTCAAAGACCCAGTGTCCTCCTGGTCTGTGTTCTTGATCAAAACTTATTCTGAGAAAATTCAATTCAACTAACATATGCTAAGGACTTGTTACAAGGTTACACACTGTTTTAGGTACCAGGGATAAAAAGATGAAAAACAACAATGTCCCTCTCAAGGAATTTATGATCTATTTGAAGAGTTGGTGTGGGAGAAGAGGAGACACGTACATGAATGAGAATAATACAAGGTAGAATGTCATCAAGGAAAACAAGAGATCCAGGAAAGTGCTAAAAGAAAATCTAAGGAGGAAAAGATGACATCTAGCTCAGGGAACGGCTAGAATGAGGGACGCTTCCAAGAGGCAGAGGTGAAAAGGGATGGAGGTAGCTTCCTTCAGAGCAGAACAAGAGAGCCGCCTCTTACACAGAGCCTGTCCTCGATTTCTCCACTTGTTGATGCTCTCCCCATCCTGGAATGAGTTCATCTAACTATGTCCTGAATATACTGAAAGTTTCTTAAGGGTAAGGACTTTGGGAGAAGGCTCAACTGACAGATATTTACTTTTTAAAACCTCGTCCATGCTGTTTCCTCTCTTGGACGTCTTTGTATTCGTGTTATCGTTAGTTACAGAGTGAAGAGATTTGTCTGGTGTTAAAGGAATCTCAAACAAGTGTGAGAATGGACTTAAGAGGCGCTGGGGAAGCCTTTCAGAAACCCTAACAAAGTACCACTCAAACCTACCAGTAAGACCAATCTAAACAACACTTGAGGTATAAAAAACACCCACAATCCCTCACTGCCCCTTACCCCTGACACTGGAAGCAATGACACAAAAGGTAGGATAAGAACAAAGACTGAGGTTTCCTTACATTTCTGGGGTCTTGGATTTGTTCTTGCCATTGAAGAATTCTGGCAGAGCCCTCCTCTCAATAGCGTGGACGCTGTAAAAGAAAAGAAAAGTAAGAGAAAGCAGGGTGACTTTAGGAGGTGGTGGATAAAGGGAAGCTGTTGAGAGCAAAGCCTGGGATCAGACATGGGATTTGGAGCTAGAAAGGTGCTCCTTAATCATAAAGTTCATCTCCTATTCTGAATATGAGGAAACTGAGACCTACAGACATTAACTGACTTGCCCAAGGTCTCACAGGTAGTAAGTAGAGGACCAGAACAAGAACTAGACACCAGAACCTCTGACTCCAAATCCAGGGCTCTTTTTCCTACATTAGGCAGAAGAAAAAGCAGCCAAATTTTGAAGTAGGAATGATGGAGGTTATTTGTTAGGGAGAACTTATTGGCCGAGGCTAGGTAATCTTTCAGAATAGAATTGTCCTCTTCTCTTCTAGCTGGGTTGAGCAGAGGCTCCAGAACATATCAGCAGACTAGAAGTGAGACACTAGTACCTATTGTAGTCAAACCAGGCCGCATAGCTAGGGATGATGATGTGGTGAGTCTGCTCAGTCACGTTGTCCTCATGAAGGTCAGGGTTCTTCGCCTGCTCGCCCTTGTTGCCAGTGCTGCTCTCATCCTCATCCTAAAAGCATGGACACTGCTGACTATTTAGCATTCCCTTTCTTCCTTTTACCAACTCCCATTTCTCCTACCATCTTGGGAAGTGAACAGGGGCAGGGAATGAGGACAGGTGGCTAAGGACTCTAGGGCCTAAAAGAGTCAGAGGCTTGAAGAGTAGTTACAATTGGCCCTAGGAGATCCTGGATAATTCTGGATAGTAAGAGCTTTGGAATCCCATAGTTGTTGTTGTTGTTATTATTATTATTATTATTATTATTGTTGTTGTTGTTGTTGTTGTCATTCCCACCTTGCCTGTGGTCTCCATGCTCTCATCCTCTTGTTCATCTGGAATGAAAAGAGTTGAGCATGGAGTAAAGGTTAATCTCCTAGTAACAGAAGAGTAAAAACCACACCCAAGGCGTCCTCCCAGCTGGACAGACTCACCTGCAGCAGAGGGGGTAGCCAGGCCCTTAAAAGTCTCTTCTCTCTCCCTCTATCAAAGGAAGCCATCCCTTTTCCCAACCCCAGGTGCTTCTTCATTCCTGTGAGCATCTCCCTCCTTACCTAGATCTGTCATGGTGCCTCCTTTAACTGGTGCCGACTCTGAGTCCTTTTTGGTATTGACTATATTGAGATAGAACTATAACTTATTATGTAGCTCCAACTGCTACCAAGCCCTCTCCCTTTCTTCTTCTTCTTCTTCTTCTTCTTCATCATCATCATCATCATCATCATCAATACAATGCCTACTCTGTGCCAAGTACTGTGCTAAGTAAGCACTTTACAAATATCTTATTTGATCCTCATAATAACCCTGAAAAGAAGGTGCTGTTATCATCCCCATTTTACAGATGAGGAAAATAAGACAAACAGGTTAAATGACTTGCCCAGGGTCACACAGCCAGTTAAGTGTCTGAGGTCACATATGAGCTCAGATCTTCCTGATTCCAGGCCCAGCACTTTATCCACTCTTGTTGCCCCTTCCCCTTTCATCAATAGCTCCTCAAATCCCACCTCCTTCATATCTTATTTAATTAGATAAAAAATAACTTCTTCCATTCTAATTTGATCTAAAATGCACTTGCCTCAACAACTTTATTCTCTTCTCTGTGATATTCTTCTCAGTCCATCTGTCTGCCCTAAGGACTACAAACTCTTAAATGGCAGGGACTAGGCCTGATTACTCCACAGAGCACAGTATCCCACACAAAGAAGTGTTGAATGGGGGGGTTTTCAATGGGATGACAGCTCTAGCCACCAGCTATATCGAGGGGACATTCAGGCAGAGGGGTCTAGGCATGGTGACAGAAAGCTAGGGAAAACGAATGGAAGCTAGGAACTCAGGTGACCATTTACCTGTCTTGGGCAGTGTTACTTCCTCCACATTGGGGACTGGTGAGGGTTCATCCATGTCCTTGGTCAAATCCTCTTGCTCTTCTTCTCGATGTCCACGCTTTGACTTAGTATAAGGTGTTGAGGGGCTATATATGATACAGAGAGGGAAAAGAGGTCAATTTCATCTTCGTAAAAGTCCCTGGGAGGATTCATAGGGAAGAAAATCAGGAAAGAGTCCTCAAGATAATTGCTAACTATAAGGAAAGCTTCTCAAATTGTAGGATGATGAAGAATAGCACAAGTTTTTCATCTGGAGAGCTGAGTTTGAGCAGCTTTTTCTTTGGGCTAATGAACAGAAGTGAAGACAGTCACATACCCCTTCTTTGCATTTTTCTTTTTGGCTTCAGGGGTTGGAGAAGGAGAGGGAGAACGCTTTCTTTTCTTGTAGTTACTACCCTTCTTGTCCCGCCTGTCTGAATCTGGGCTGTTCACCTGGATATGAGGAATTGGGACCCATGTTAGAGGACAGCGTCAAAGGAAAGGGCACCCATTGTGGGCACACTCAGAAAGGAAAGAAGAAGCAAGGCATCTCACCTCATCTGTCAGTGTCTTAGCTGAGATCTTCTTACGGCGAGACACAGGGTTTTTGTCATCATTCACTTCATAGTCTTCTTCGTTCATCCACTCATTGAAAGTATCTGTGTCTAGAATCCATTTTGCATGAACCTGTGGAGCAGAGGCCATGCTCAGAAGGCCTCTGTGAAGCTTCCCAACTTGCCCTGGGACATTATGAACCTCAAATGGTTTGAATCTGGGGAGGCCATGAAAACCTCTGATTTGCTCTCAAAGAGTAAGCCTAGAACCCCAAATAGGGCAAAGAGGAAGAACACTTTCCTCTATGCCTGGAATGAATTCTCTCCCCATTTTTTTTTTTTAGGCAATTGGGGTTAAGTGACTTGGTCAGGGGGGGTTCTCAATGTCAAGTATTTGGTCTGAGGCCGGATTTGAACTCAGGTCCTCCTGACTTCAGGGCAAGTGCTCTATCCACTGCACCACCTAGCTGCCCCTCTCCTCATTTTCAATTGTTGAAATCCTTCTCTTCCTAGACTTGCATGGACTGATGCAAAGTGTACTGTGGACAAAGTAACAGCAATACTGTAAGATGATCAGCTGTGAATGACTTAGCTATTCCCAGCAATACAATGATCCAAGACAACTCTGAAGGACTAATGATGAAAAATGCAATCCATCCCCAGAGAAGGAACTGATAGTATCTGAATACAGGTTGAAGCATGCTTTTTTAAAATTTTTCTTGAATTTTTTTTTTTGGTCTATGTTTTCTTTCACTACATGACTATTACGGATATGTTTTTACATAATTTATGTTTTACATGTATAACCTAGATTGAATTGCTTGCCTTCTCAATGGGGCTGGGGAGGAGTGGTTGGGGAAAAAGGATAGGAGAGAATTTGGAACTCAAAAGTTTCAAAAACGAATGTTAAAAATTGTTTTTACATGTAAATGGGGAAAAATAAAATACTAAATAAAAAAAGGAAAACTAAAATTAAAAAATCCTTCTCTTCCTGCAAGGTCCCCTGCAAGTGTCCTCCCAGCTGAAAGATATCACTCTCTATGCCTCAAAGTTTATGAGATCCTTTACCTGGACCTCTCCTTTGCCCTGTCAATAGTTATTTGTGTACAGACCATGAGCTACCTAATTAGATTACAAAGTAAAGGGAAGAGATAATTATTTTCCTTCTTTTTATCTCCAATGTACCAAACACAGTAGGTGCTTAATAAATGTGTATTAAATCTGTTGCACTAGTTACCTTCCTTGGTTTCTCAGGTGTGGGTGCATCTTCCACAGAAGCTTCAATTTCACTTGCTGGAATCCAGGTATCATAACTGTCATGGGAAAACCAAGCATGACATTGCACAAATGAGAGGAATAAACGAGGAAGAAATCATATACAGACACTTTTCTTTTTATCTTTTAAGCTCCAAATAACTAATTCAACACAAAGAGCTCTTTGGGTATCTGAAAATCACTCTGACCAGGATCTCTGATTCTGACTGCCTCTATACCATCCAGCTACCAGTCCCACTAAGGATGGTTTCATGCAGATGCTCTGTCCAACATTATGGGACTTCTGAGTCTGACTGATGTTCCTAAAACCCCTTAGGGATCAGGGCCAAATTCTCACCTGTCAGGATAGTAGCCCCAGTGCAAAAGAACTTGTTTGTCCCTCTTCATGACTGGCCGTACCCATTCCTCTGGGGGGCAGAAGGGAAGGGAGAGAAGACAGAGGAGTGTGAGCTGGGAATATGGGTGAAAAGTAAAGCAAAAGGGACCCAGAGATGAAGTTGAACTCCACCCCTGATATATCAGGAGACTGGGCAAGAGGAATATTATGGAGTCAGGGAACCCAGGGACTGAAAAATCCTTCCAAGTCCTTTCTCCTCTGTCAGAGTTTTCTCTGAGTGAAGGAGAGGAGTAGAATGGTTTAGTTGATAAGGCTCTCTTCCTCAGCATACAACCAGCAAGCTGACCCTGGCTGTGGGTCACATTGAAGCTTACCTTCCTCCAGGTTCCCAGGAACAGGGCATACTATATGGGAGGCATTGTTCTTATCTTCAGTTACTGTTCCCTGAGATCAGAATAAATCAATGCATCAGGCAGGAAAAAGTAAATATGGTTCACTCTCAGTGATCTCTGTTAATAGGAGGAAGCAAGTTGTGTCCAAAATAAATGACAGTCCAAGTCCCAACTCTGAATGGATCCTTTAACAGTGGATTTGCCTTTCTACGAATAATTTTCTTTCTTTTTATTTTTTTGGGTGAGGCAATTCAGGTTAAGTGACTTGCCCAGGGTCACACAGCTAGTAAGTGTCACGTGTCTGAGGTTGTATTTGAACTCAGGTTCTCCTGACTCCAAGGCAGTACCACCTATCCCTATGGGTAATTTTCTTTGGATGATATTATAATTAGTCTAAAGTCCCTAGGGATATATAAGTTCAGCGTCAGAGGAAAACAGCTAGGTATTTATTAGGTAGTGAGGAAAAACCTATATAGGATTTAAAGATTTCTGACCTAACAAGAAGACAAGCTACAAATGAAAAAATTCAAAGTCAATTTACTTAATTGCAAATACTAGTTCAATATTCTATGTTAGCTAGTTGTTTCACATAGTATCCTCATATAATAAAGGTATAAGACTAACCCCTAGACTGGTGATACAGATCCCCAATTATTGCTTGGGATAAGCAGAACAGAACCTGGAAGAGGCTCAATGTCTTGAGTTTCACCTTCTTCCTATTTCTTTAGGTAGTAAGGAAGGCAGCAAAGACTAGCCTTGGGGTAGAAAACGAGAGCCTTTCAATGCTACTTCTTAGGGAGAAAGATTAAAAAGGGAAAAAGTCGTGGGATTTCACAGGGATCCCTCAGGCACATCTATTTACCTGATGCCTTTTGATAATGTCCTTCAATTTTCCTAGCAGCTTAAGGTCAATCTCAGGGTGTAGGAAAATATTGGGTCGAGCCAAGCAGTTATTCTGTAGAAAGGACAAGCAGACAGTTAGGTGGTTGGAGCATTCTGAATTCTCACTGCAAAGTAAGGAAGGAGTCAAGTGCGATACTCTTAGATGTTACCTGCACAAGGGACTTCTCAATGGTCATGAACATTTCCACGTTTCGGTCCATGCGGGATGGATTCTGGAAATCGTAACGCCGCCTTGTGGGAAGGCAAGAGCCCAGTGAGTGGCATGGCTCAGGCCTGGGGATGGGGGTGGGGGGACACATGACTTCATAACTTAGGGAATTAAAACAAGGCACAAAAAGAGCCTCTAGCTGGCAGGCCCCTGTTGCTGCTCCTAAGGCCAGCTGATCTGAGAGGCTCAGGCTCTCACCTGTTAAGATTTCCCCTGAACCCCACCCTCTTGCTAAGTCCTTTGGCTAGCCCACCTGTTTTGTTTTCTCACGTTGCTGTTGGAGAAAAACCTTCTCCCCACTCCCAAACTGGGCACAGATTCCTCTCAGAATACAAAGTAAAAAATATATTTAGTCTAAAGGAGAAAGAAAATGACAGTTCAAAATAATCCCTGCTCTCCCACTAGGTCAAACCCACTGCCACTGCCACAATGAAATGGTCACTACTATTCTTAGCCATCCCCTTTAAAAGACTCTGGGTGATCAGGAGGGTGGCCCATTCCCACCAAACTGAATCTAAAAAGAGTCTGAAGATCTCTCACCATCCCTGGTCGCTCTTGAACTTGTAAGCAGCTGCAAGGATATGACACAGGGAACCTCCTGCTTTGAAATCTAGGAAACATTTGATCTGCAAAACCAGAAGTGGCATGTGGAAGAAGCAGCTGAAGAGGGAGTGGTAAAAGCTACCTACTCCCTCCCTCCTTATCATTTCACTTCAGAAAGCAAAGTACAGCAATAATATCTGCCCCTAAGCTGAGAGCATTTCTTCAAGATTTTATCCTTTAGACAAATCCCTAGATAGGGGTAGAGTAGCCTAGGGGTAAATTGAGATGCTGTGAGACAGATATTGCCCAAATGTTGCTAACTAGGCTAAGCCAGCAATATCCTCAGGTTGGCTAGAGAAGGAAAGATACAGTACTTAAATGGCCTAGGTCCCTCCCCAGGTTGTTGGGATACCCACCTGCCTTGGCCCTGTAGACTCACCGGAAGCTTGGTAAGTGGTGCGTTGCTCACGTGTTTGCCAAATACCTCCTCCTGGAACTGTAGCAACTGTACCACTAGGCTAGACAAGGACTTGTTGGTGGGTGGTTCAGCTTGGATATACTAGGGAGAGAGAGAGAGGAAAGGAATGATGAGGGCTCCTATTATATCTCCCACAATCCCTGCGCTTGAGAGAGAAGCCCCTGGAAGAGTAGTAAGGTCAAGTGGAGACATTCTGGAAGCCACTCTCCTCAGACAAGAACTAGAAACTATTTGTGAAAAGAAGGCAGAAAAGAGGCACTGTCACCTAGTTCTAAGAGCAGCAGAAAGAGCTCCAGGAGGTAAAAATTCTGCTGCCAGCAAATAACTGATGTTGTTTAATACTGAGTGCCCAAGAGGGGAGAATTTCGTTCTCTTTCTCGAGCTTCACCCTGTAATGTGAGCTGCCAGGACCCTCTTATCTTGGTGCCACAACAGTACTTTGGGTCATAAAAGCCTCAGGCTTTATGGAATCCAGCCTATGTGGAAGAGAGGGGAGAGAGGGAGGGCTCTTCAGGACTCACTGAACAGGACAAGGCTGTCCACTAACTTGTGGGAACTTTTTTTGGGGGGAGGGAAGAAGAGAGGGAGAGATGAAAATCTTGGGCAAAACTGCTTATTAAGAAAGGCAGGCCAAATAGAACTGTCACAGGATCTTTCTGGAGGGGACTTCTCTGGGATCTGTATAGATCTCTAGAAGATAATGATGTAAGGAAAACCTTACTTATATCCTACCTAATAGAGAAATGGCAGGCAAAAAGGTCTACTATCCCTGAATAAACTGGCCTAGATACAAGCCCAAGGCAGGCACCCTAATATCTGTAGGCTCTTCAAAACAATCCTGGACTTTCTCAAACATACCCATATAATACTTCTCTCCAAGAACTCTAGTCTTTAAACTCATGTTAAACTGAACCTCTAGGATTTCTTTTAACCTTTTGACCTCAGTTTCCTCCATGCCAATCACAGAGGACAGCATCCCTCTCAGACGGAAGCAGAGAGAATAGCTTCAGGGAAAGGAGAGGTCACAGGAGGGAAAGGTAAATGACAAAAGCCCAGTAGTATATAAAAGCCACTCCAGATCTCAGGCAGTCAATTCCTCCTAGAATCCACTGACTAAGCCCCCAGCTTATACACCCTCCCAAAGGTTAAAGGTAGTAACTGCCTGGAAATCAGAGCCCCATGCTGGGTACAGACAAGCAACAGACAGCAGCTGTCAGTATTCTGACACCTGGAGAGACCCCGGAGAACAAGGTTAGCTTGTATCCAAATGTATGCAGGAACCTGAGGAAAGAGGTTTCACAGCCCAGAGCTCTCCCAACAGTACCACCACTTACAACCTCCAACAGGAAGCAATGATGGGTAGGGAGAATTTGAAAGAGAGAAAACCAAGAAGGAAAAAAAATACAAAACTTGCCTTCCTCCTTGGAAGGCAGAGTGGGGCAGGATGGAGAGAAAAGGAGAAGATTCTTCCCTGAGAATCTGATTATAGGGAGAGAACACAATATAGGTGGATGTTGTCCTTTTATCAGTCTTCCAGACAAAGGACATAAGCAGAAAAGGGTCCGTGGAAGGGGCAGATAACATTCCACAGACCTTTTGTTCACTCCCTTACTACCTCCAGTCTTGGGTAAAAGGTTGAGACTGACCTCAGGTCAAGATGGGAGCAAAAAGTGGAGATTTCATTGTAAATGCTGAGAAACTGTTTAAGAAAACCACAATCTCCGATCCTCTGGCTTCCAAACAGGCAATGATATCCCCTTATATGGAGGCAAGACAGACAGGTAACAGCATGGAGATCCTTTCTCAGGCCAATGAGCAGGAGTGAGGCCTTCCCTGTGGGTGTCTACTCTCGTGCTTTTCATCATTCCCTTCTCCCAATACTACACACACAAAGCCTCGGGGAGGCCTCAACACCCGCCGCCCCCCCCCCCAGGCTCTTGGGCACCAAGGCTGGCCCGGGGGAGTAT